>NW_027272762.1:147500-338124 GCF_040938485.1 Diadema antillarum
AAAAATGAAATAAGGTTCGTTTCTTCCGAAGGTTAATCGTTTATCCGAAAATGAAATAAGGGTTGTTGTTTAAAGGGTTCGTTATTCCGCAGGATTGTTTATCCGAAAAAAAAAATAAGGCTCGTTAATCCGATAACCAGAAAAAAAAAGGTGGATAGTAACAAACCTCGGGAGTTACGACCCCCTCTTTTTTTTTTTTTTTTTTTTAGGGGGGGGGGGAGGTTCTTTTTCGTTTTCGCGGATTAAGGAACCTTCCGAATTAAAAGCCTTCTTTTCATTTTCGCATTGACGAACCTTCGGTATAACGAACCTTTGGAGTAACGAACCTTCGGAGTAACGAACCTTCGAAGTAACGAGCTGTGATCGAATCAAGGACAGAGGAAGGGGTGGACATGCACAAATGACGTCATATTTACGTGGCGCACTGTCTAATGAAATGCAAATAAAAGCAAGAGAGACATAAAACTGCAGAATCGGTGGAGCTGCGTTCTTGAAAAGCTTAAAAAAAAATCTGTATGAACATTGATTAATACAAACACCACACCCCATTTCATTCTCATTCTTTTTCTCTCAGTCTCCCTGCGACTACTCCTTTTCTTTTTTATTACTGAGCTTTGGTTTCTATCATGTTTCTAGAGTTTTCTTAACCTCTTCCTATCCACTTGTTTTTTCCGTTTTCAGCCTGACCATTAATATTTGTCCCATGGCAACCACTTCTTGGCAATGCTTGTTTAAAATACAAGTGCACCGTCTCACAGACGTCAAGAGAATGTTTGTGAATAAAATGCACATATTTGTATCTTAAACAACATGTTGAGCTTCAGAATGTGGAAACAAAATCTTGAGGAGACACAGGATGAATATAGAAAATAAGAGAAACTTGATAAAAGAGCAAACTTTTCAAAATGTTTGGTTTATATTTAGATCCTTATCCATTATTGACAGAATTGAAATTGGACAGAATCATAATACTTATACTGAGTTTCTGAAGGGGGAGGGTAATTCATTGAATGTTTTGTTGCGTCGATGACGTACATGCAGCAAGGTCAAAAGAAATATAACATGAAAGGATTGAGAATTCCAGTGGCAAATTGAAAAAGGAAGTGAACTGCTTGACAATGGATCAATTTTCAAAGTATTAAACCATTATACAACGGCAACGGAATGCGCTATGTTAAGTGGATGAGCCTTCAATAATGAAATCAATGACAGTCCATTCAGATACGAGCTTCATTCAAAAACCCGTTGCCATGGTTATCGCGCCGTCTCCGCGGTTGACGTCAGCCCCAGGGCTGCCTGGGTCGAAGGACTTTAACAATTCATCTGTCCACTCCTTCGTTGTGCTGTAAGAGCAATGTGTTCCATACGTTGCCAGCGTATACGTGGTAAATTGAGCATGCACTGCATATTTGCAGGATTGATATGCAATGATAAGATTTGGGATGACGGAACGCGCCTCTCAGGCACAAATACATGATTATTGCTTTAACGAGAAAGTGTGTGCGTGTGGGGTTGGGGTGGGGAAAAAAGCCGGGAGAAGATAATGTATCATGTTCTCCAATCTTGGAAGGGGCGGGATGCACAAAACATTGTTTAAAATGAAATTAAAAAATCTGCAAAATCAAAATATAAAGAAAGCATTAAATTACGTCTTTCGAAAATAATAACGTCTAAAAGTATACTGCCTCTTATCTGGTAAATTGATGGAATAATGAATAGTAAAAGTTACATCACGTACGGGTGTGGCTTCTTTCAACCCCTCCCCCCCCCCCCTCCCTCTCTCTTTCTCTCTCTCTCTCTGCCAGATACGCTTGTTCGGGGAGATGGGGATGAGGAAATTACCAAGGTTTGGAGCTAAAAGGTCTTAAAGTCAAATTTCAGACACTCCCGCTATTCTTCACATGCGTCACTTGTTTTTCTTTTATTCTTCTTTCTTTTCTTTTTTTCTTTTGAGATGCGGCGCGTCCTCCATATACAAAATACTCTCCGGGGTTGTTCTCAGCTGGAATTGGATAATGTCACCCTTTCATCAAGTTTCCGTGGAAAGTGTTCATTTTTTCCCGGCTTGTCCCTCATCGTATTGGTACTCTTGAATTCATTTATTTATTTACTCGATACTACTCGAGTCAAAAATTCTATTACGACTAAGCACATACTCTCCGGTTTGTGGAATCTTGGAAAGCTTTGCTTTGTATTCTTCGTATATTTTCGTTCTTATTTTCTCGACTGTTCAAATAAATTTTTCATAACACTACGCTGATAGAAACTATCAACACGCTTCTCCTTTCAATATATTGTCGGTATATACGCGTTAACTCGAGTGCTTGTATAGTAAATACATATTGTTTGCATAAGATTGTACATGTTTGAGCATGTCTGCTTAGTCCTTGTGAAAAAAAAAAATCATGTTTGTTTTAACCTTCGTTCATTTATGCATGCATGTATGTACGGACTTGGTGAAAAACAACTTCTCGGCTGAGTGCGAATTCTTAGCCGTGTCTGAATAAATAAAGGAAAAGAAGAAACAAACAAAGCAATGAATGTTTAATTAGCCCAAGGCTAGAAACGTTCTTCTATTCACTGAATATCTAGGTTGGCGCTAATATGGCGCTTTACTTATTATGTACATCTTCATACATCGAAAACCGAAACATTCATCATCGTTTTAGACTGATGATTATGAATGGGTATTAGGTGGTAATTTCATAGCCTTAGTACAAGGCGCGAAGACTTTCTTTAGCTTATGTTGGTATCTTGAAAAAAAATCCTGCGGCAAAATCTGGAGTCTAACACTGAAGATTTTTTTTTCTTTTTCTTTGAATGCATGGATTATTAGTAAATTTGGTTGAACGAATGAAGTACGAAATATCCGTCTTTCACTTCAAAATCAAAATAAAAAATGAAATGCAAGCATAGTATGCATATACGAATTTACCTTGGGACAGCAAACAAAGTCATGAAAGTAATGGGCTAAAAGCTTCATTTGAGTACAAAATCATTTAAAGTGTAACACAAACTAATTAAACACAACTTATATGATAATGTGTATTCAGTAAAGTATGTATGTATGTGAAACAAATATGCTAGTTTTTTTTTTTTATCAGATCAACTAAAAAGATTCAAGGATCTGTAGATCAGCAATAGGCAAATGGAAAAACAAATTTTGATTTTCAGAGCAAGTTAAAGGAATAATAAACAATCTTAAAAAACCAACAACACTTCAAATTCAAATTCAAAGATACCAGCCTATATTAGAAATACATAGTAGCTTCCAGTGGAAATGTCTACAGCTCTGGAGAGTGATCAGAAATTCAGTGGTCCTATAGAAGCTTTAGGTGACGTGGGCAGGCCGTGCAAGCGATTTGATTTCATAATACTTATCTTCTATAATCTGCCTATTTATCGGAGCACGACCACCGGCTGGGAAACGTTAGTCATTTCGTTTGTATAACTTCGCGACCGGAAAAAAACCTGTGTTCGAAGCGTAATGATGTGCAGCAGAGTGTGGAGAATCAAATGTTATTCTCACAGTGCTTCCTTTCTTATTTCCATTTTATCCCAAGGTATAAATCACCTCATTACCGTGACACTATTACTGTAATATCAAGAGTGAAAGAGAGAGAGAAATATGATACATAATATATACATATACAGTATGTATCATATATATATATATATATATATATATATATATATATATATATACATACACACATATATATATATATATATATATATATATATATATATATATATATATAGTGAGAACTTTGAGCAAAGAAAATGGGTTTTCATCGAGATTCGAACCCGAGACTTCCGGATTACTAGACTGGTGCTCTATCGACTGAGCTATTGAAAGCCCTAGATCGGTGTTCGTCCCAAACCCATAATTCTCTTTGCTCGTGTGGTGAGAAGCTATAGTGTGTGTATGTGTGCCACACACACACGCATTAACCTGACATAAACCCAAATGATGTAAATCAACTTTGGAATAAATGTGAGGGATCGCCGAAGCGATGCAGCTTTTTGTGATATATTTTGAAACAAGAAAGGGAAAATTGACCAGAAACAAATAATAATAAATAGTGAGAACTTTGAGCAAAGAAAATGGGTTTTCTTTGCTCAAAGTTCTCACTATTTATTATTATTTGTTTCTGGTCAATTTTCCCTTTCTTGTTTCAATATATATATATATATATATATATATATATATATGTGTGTATGTATATGTATATATATAGACCTATATATATATATTCTTGTTTCTAGCGAGCGCAGCGTGCAGGGATGTTGTTTGCATTTGCCATATGACAAAGAGTGATCAGTTTTACGCAACATCTGTGACAAAGGTGCCTTCTGTCTATTTCGCTTCCATGACATTTGCTCCTGCGACAATTACTCCCATGATATCTCTGCATGCTAAGCCAAACGTAAATTCAACCCATAAACATAACCCTAACCCTAATCCTAATTCTCACATCAAACTAAACCTAAGACCCTATCACAACCCTAACCCTAAGTCCTTAGAGAAAATAAGACCGGAGCAATTGTCGCAGGAGCAAATGTCGTGTCACCGTCTATTTCACGTCTGGCCGATATTGCAATTGGAGAGAGTACGGGAGGCTGTGGGTAGCAACAAGTTCTTTTATGTTCATAGTTTCATTTGATAATGACGGCGATAACAATGGTAATAGTAAAGAAAAATATATCTTACGATAATGTCAGATGATATACAAATATCTACTTCGTCAAGGGGGATGGTGAAAACTATTTGCCCGAGGTGATTACTCAGCGGTGCTATATGCCCTGAGTGAGACGAAGTCGACGGGTATATGACACTGTTGAGAAATCACTGGAGTAAATAGTTTTTACCATGACCCGTCGATGAACAGTCGATATTTGTTTTATATCCCTCAAGGTCATATCACTATTTAAAGAAACATGAGAAGAGAGATGATGAATAGAGTATCTCTCTCTCTTGGATCTACAAAACGTGTAGGTCTACAGGCCGTGCAGTGCATGCAGCGAGCGACAGGGCTGTGTTGTAATGTAATAGGCCTCCGTAGTATTCTTCCGAGCTCCAGCGTGGAACTGCGAGAAGAGGTCCAGGACTAAAACAAGGTTTAAAAAAAAGCTTTGCTATCCAGATCATCATCAAAATCGTCTTTAATTTCCTGAAAATTTTCTGAACCGTACATGATCTGTTGTATTTCTACTATAATTCATTAATTTCCTTCGTTACCGGAGGCAGCCATTTTGTCGATTGAGGTGAATTGCATTGATTACCCAACAGACGCCACGCCATGCACCGGCACCGCTTTACCTACCGCTTGCTATCTAGCTAGCTATACGCGCACTGCAAAAATGGGAGAAATCAAAGTGTATCTTTGCCCAAAAATTATTTTTGATATGTGAAAGAGACACATTTCAGTAGTCCATTGCACCAACTTTCAGAAAAAATGGGTCATTAATTAGTGAAATAATGCATCTGAAAGTTTCTAAACACAATGGGTCTGGGAGGCAAGACTACAGCAAACCCTATTGTTTGCAGTGGGTTACGGAACCACAGCGGTTCCTGAATCTCCCATACACAGTGTGTTTGGAAATTTTGAGATGCATTATTTCACTAATTAATGACCCATTTTCTCTCAAAGATGGTGCAATGGATTACTGAAATGTGTCTCTATCCAAAATAATTTTTTGGCCAAAGATACACTTTAAGATATCGAGCGCAGATCGAATCCGCTAAATGCATGCAGATTGGTGGATTTCCAATTATAATGGATTATATCACGCTAGATAGTAGATCATTCTCGCTCTCATCTGCTCATAGATTTCTAGTGAATTTACCTCATTTTTTGTGCTCTGTACAATCATAATGCAAGAATGCAAATAACATAATAAATAACATTGTAAAGGGCTTTATACGACTGTTTCTATATAATAAGCGCAATAATACAGAACTGAAATGTTAAGATACAGAATTGCTTGGCTTTTCAGCACGTCTCCTCCATTTCCCGCAACTTTAATTTAAATTCAATATCATCTGAAACTGATGCGTAGTATTGTTAACTTCACAGTATTTTTCTTCGTTACTGCATTGCATTGATATTGTGTTATCATGTGTATGTAAATGTTTTGCATTGTTGAAGATGAATCAACGTAACTGCAAACTGGAAAGTCAAATTAAGATACATAATATGATTACGAACACTTTGATATACGTATATAGCAAGTTGTGGAATATGTGTATAGTAAAGGAGAAAAATATTTGAACAAATGAGCAGCAGTATATAATATTATAGTGTTTATGAATGTTCTGCTGACGTGACAAATAAATAAGTATTCCTCCTATTTTTGGCTCAATTCATTTTGTGTGACTTCACGTGCTCGTAAATTGCATTATCTCCACTCGCTTGTAATGTATTGGCATAGTTCCTTTTCATGCGCTGTTGAGTTTCTGTCGGGAATCAAAAAATAACCTCTGTCCTTTCGTAGCCTGGGGATATGCCTCTTTTCATTTTTTTATTATTAGAGGTTTACTTTCTACGTGCTCGTCTTTTTTTTGTATCTTCAACAGACGTGTTTTCGCATATCGTTTGCCTCTTTAACAAGGGAATTCGTAACAAAGGTTCCGCTGAACTTTTCAACTGCCTCTTACACGCTGTTGAATTTTCTGGCGTTTGCGTACATAAGGTTACAAACAGGTAGGCATGTACTTGTACAACTCGGCAGGAGTGCGCTTACACACCCTCAACAAACTCGTATAGCTTTTAATCTTCAGGATTACAACAGAAATGCTTATTTCGCCTTCTCGTGATCTTCGTTATATCTTTATCTCTTGGTGACCTTTTAAAACGGCTGACTGCACAGAGTTCGGAGTGGTGCAAGGCAAAAGAAGGTATTATTCTACAACGCACCTTTAGCTGAAGTCCAAGGAAATGCAAAGATCAGTCTCGGTAGGGTGCCTTTTTGTTAAGATATATACTTTATATCTGTATGAAGCAGAACAAAACAAACATAAAAACCCATGACATACTGGCGACTGCAACGCGAAGTCAGCAAGGTTACTGATAAATCCGTATAGTATCACGTAATTATCATGTCTGCCTGGCGGTGGCCCTTCGTTTGCCTTCCTGATGACGTTCAGAAATGTTGATCACTGAAATAGATAGGCTTTAGATCCTAAGGAACACGAGAAATCATTTCATTCTATTGCTATCGACGCTTTAATCTAGACTTCATAACCTGAAAATGACATTTCGGTGGGTATTACAATAAGCATTGCCCTTAGGGGCGATGACAAATACGAACATTCAGTTTTGACGAGATGTGCCAACATATCCCATTAGAAATGTGCAAGTCATTGCTTTTATCAAGAATCACGTTACTACAAAAATATCAAATATAGCTGGTAGATTAATTCGGGTGAGTTCGTTATTCCGAAAGTTCAATAACCCGAAAATGAAATGAGGTTCATCATTCCGAAGTTTCGATGGCCCGGAAATGAAAAAGGAAGCTGCATATTAACTAACCTTCGGAATAACGGACCGTAAATGATTAGTTTTATCTCTCAAAATTGCTCAAGCAGAAAGCTGAAACAGGGGCGTAGCTACGTAACAGGGGCATCGTCCTCGGAACGTTTTTCAAAGGGGGGTGGGGATAGTCCGGGAGCCAGCGGGGGTCAGCCTAGCTGAAAAGGTTACCAATTTTTATGTATATAGCAATTTAGTACATATGCCCCTAAGTATGGAAATGCACGTCTGGCTGGTCATCGGTGGTGGGTGTGGCCAGGAGGGCCAAAAAAAGGACCCCTCAAAATTAGGCTAGCCTAGCTGGAAAAGTAACCCCATGAAAACAACTGGAACTTGTTCGTTACACTTACAGGATAAATGAATGACCATTGCCAGACGTTTTAAGTGGTGGGGAGTAGCCGCCAGACGCTCTTAAAGACCCAACTCCAGCTAGGCTAGCCTAGCTGAAAAAGTAACCTCATGTAAACCATTGGAACTTGTTCGTTACACGTACAGGATAAATGAATGACCATTGCCAGACGTTTTAAGTGGTGGGGGTAGCCGCCAGACGCCCTCAAAGACCCAACTTTTTCCAGCTAGGCTAGCCTAGCTGAAAAAGTAACCTAATGAAACCCACTGGAACTTGTTCGTTACACTTACAGGATAAATGAATGACCATTGCCAGACGTTTTAAGTGGTGGGGGGGTAGCCGCCAGACGCCCTCAAAGACCCAACTTTTTCCAGCTAGGCTAGCCTAGCTGAAAAAGTAACCTAATGAAACCCACTGGAACTTGTTCTTACACTTACAGGATAAATGAATGACCATTGCCAGACGTTTTAAGTGGTGGGGTAGCCGCCAGACGCCCTTAAAGACCCAAATTTTTCCAGCTAGGCTATAGCCTAGCTGAAAATATAACCTAATGAAACCCACTGGAACTTGTTATTTACACTTACAGGATATATGCATGGCCGTTGCCAGACGTTTTAAGAAGTGTGTGTGTGTGTGTGGGGGGGGGGGGGGGGGGTAGATGCCCTCAAAGACCCAATTTTACCAGCTAGACTATAGCCCTGGCTGGAAGAGTAACCTCCTGAAACCCACTGGAACTTGTTCTATGTTTGTATCTCACGTGATAAACACTGTCGACATAGTATTCTGGTGTTCTTTCAATAACTTTCCACACTTTTGAGCTATATGACCACCAAATTCACTCCTCAGATCATCTAATGATTGCTATCAAGTGTTAATATTGGTGAAGTCCGACTACGTCAACAGTCAAAAAGTCAATGAACTATACCATTTGAAAATCTCTGTAATCACAAAGTCGATACGTGGACGAGACATCACTTCGCTTTTGCCTTGTTAGATGGTGAATATTTGTAAGCTTCCCTTTCTAATTCATACAGCACCAGCATACATGTCTGAGAATAGCGGTAAAGAAGATTAGAGTCTTTGGCAACAAGTGCAAAATTAAATTCTGTGCCTTATTTGCTAAACAAACGTGGTAGGAGGACAACGATCTGTTAGGCAATATGGCGGACCAATAGCTCTATATTATTAGTGTTATAGAATAAATGACAATGATGTAGTTCTGAAGCATACTTTTCATTAGATACTTTTGCAATGACTCAATGTATACTTTTAATCGAACTAAGTATATATCCATGACTTGCTCATGAATTACGGCAGAACGATTCGGTGAGGAAAGTTTTCTGTCATGTCATTACGGAAGAAGTGAACGTGTCAATATTTTGCTATTTGTTCCATAATTATTTCTGAAGTGGTTAAATGTATTTTCCTAAAACATTTTTTCTTTTAGATAATACCTACGTTGCATCCAAATGCCTATTCGTTGAAAAAATGCGGGCCATTGTATTCAAAGGTCAAAGATCATAGGTTAATGGAAGTAGGGCATACATTGTACAACATTTCACTAAGCTGTTGGTTTTGCTGTTTGTTGTTGTTGTTGTTGTTGTTGTTGTTGTTGTTTTTTTTTTTTTTGGGGGGGGGGCATGATTCAAAGTGTCCTAAAACCTTGTATAATACATGTATTTAAGTTTGTAGTCACGACTCTTGCTATGTATGATGCCAAACTCTTCCCGCTCATACAAATGCAGCCGTTTCAGGGAAATAATTATGATAATGATTTGGTAATGCTGAAGTGGTTCATAACATTCCATTGATACTATGTATAGAACAGAAAGTGAATTTGACAATGGTATTATGATATCCGCAATTTACTCTTTGACAGGTTCTATCATCCGATTAATATTAAATGTATAAATTGAATATACAGTAGTCCCCTATTCAGTAACTACAGGTTAAGTTAGATAAGCTGCATTCATTTTGCACGCGACCATGGCGTTATAGCCAAAGATGATTGAATTCTGTAAATCTCTATGTACCTGCACAGGACTGGAAAACGAAACAACTTTCTGTGTATAGAACAACGAAACAGAAACTGGTGCATGCATTATTCTCAGTCACTTTGTTATGCATAATAATGGTTTGCTCATTGCAGTTCCGGAATCTCAGCTCGAGGGACTCGAATTGATCCCAAATCAGTCGGCATGCGTGTATCACCCAAAACATATATCTGAACACAATTACAACTGCAGTCCTCCATAGTCTCTATTGGTTGCCGATAAGGGCTGGTATCAAGTTTGATTTTCATATTATTTACAGAACCTTGTATTTAAATGTTTTCATCGAAATGCCCGTATACGCCGCGGTATGCGTATCTCAGTTAACTCTTTAAACCATAGTTGTAATCTACGTGCCAAGAATCTCATGTTTTCAATAAGCGTGAACTCCAAGACATGTCGTGATAAGGACTTTAAGACAATTGGCATCGTCATTATAAAACGAATTCCCCTTTTACAAGACACGCTTTAGATTTTAGATAGAAATATGGATTCGTTTGTATGCATACAAACAGCTTCTTAAATCCTCTTACATTTTGTTTTTAAGATATGGTGTATACTTTAGAAGTGTAAGAAGCATGCTCTTGTTTTAGAGGCTTTGAGTACTGGTAAGAAACATATGCTATTCTTATAGATTATGTGAATAAGTATGCATTCAAGAACGTTTTGAATAAAACGTATCCAGACAACTGCATATCATATTTTCACCTCTTCCTTCATGCAGATGTATACTCTTGCCGAGAAGGTTAACTGTTTGATAGATAGTGCTCACCTTATTGAAAAGGTAATTGGGTAAATTTTTGGTTTCAGTATATTATTCACAACTCACAAATTCCACACGCACACACATTTCATGATTCACAAGATCCAAGTTACACTAATCCTATTTACTTTGCAGAGTGCAACAACAACATAAGTTATATACTGAGCAAATAGGCTTACATCAGTTCGCACTATTCAAGGTTTAGAGTAGTTAAGGAACTAAATCGTACCCGATTATGTGATGCTAAGTTGCACCTTGAGATGATGGGCAATATTGCCCCTATAAAGGAGCAGGCAGTGACACTGACTTGCTCCTTTAAAGGAGCAATTTTGCAGCAGTCATGGAGCAAATAAGCACCACATAGGTGCAACATCATACCAATATGGCACAAGATTGCACCCTCAAGAGAGGGTACATTCTTGCATCCTTCGGGCATAAAGTTGCACCTAAAGGTACGAGGTGCGCCTTTTTCAAGGGGGCAAAGTTGCTCCCGAGGGTGTAACTTTCACCCTTTCTTGCGGGTACAAAGCAGCACCCAAAGTTCCAAGATTGCACCCTCAAAACAAGGCACAATCTTGGAACTTTGGGTGTTTCTTTGCACCCTCACGAAAGGATGTAAAGTTGCACCAAGGTGTAAAGGCTACACGGGGTGCAAATGTGCGCCGAAAGGTAAAGGGTGCAAGATCGCACCCTCAAGAAAGGTGCAACTTAGCACCACTTAGTGTGGGTGGAAAGATGCACCCTCAAGAAGAGGTGCAATCTAGCACCACTTAGTGTGGGTGGAAAGATGTACCCAAGGGAACATTTTCGCACCCTCAATAAAGGGTTCAACTTTGCATCCTCTCTGCAGTATTATTTTATACACACTTGAATTCCTTGTTCCTGTGAGCTACGTTTATGAGCGTGACCCAGTATTAGACACGTGTCAAGCCTTTGCAGACACAGAATTTTTTTCTTCATATTGTTTAAAGGTCATTTAAAACAAATTTAAATATATATTTATTTCTTTTAAGTTAAGAGGAGCAAATGTGGAGATCATGACCTGTGATACATGTTACGGGAAGTCTATATTTTTTATGTGTACTGGGTTTTTTTTTTTCAACTACAAGGAATTACCTATGAGCTAATTGGATAAAGAAGCTGAGCATTCCTTTTTTTTTCATCACTTAATGTCAGTGCTGGAGTATTATTCTTGAAAAGTTGGCATCTAAATGTCCTCCAAACCAAGTACTTACTGTATAAAATTATATTCCTGTGAGTTACGTTTCTTATGAGCATGACAGATCTGTAGACACGTGTCATAGTGGTTACAAACACTAAGTTTCCTTTGCATTCATCGTTATCAAGAAGCGATTTTGAACAATTTCAGATGTTCTGGTTTTTTCAATTTCGTTACGAGAAGGCAATAATGATTTCATGTAAATCATGTTAAGGTAAGTTGATAGTTTGGTTATTTTATCATTACTCATCTTCGTCTTCTCAACAAGAAGATGATACACATGAGCTCATTTGCTAAAGAAGTTGAAGGATGTTTAATTGCTGGTAGCCACGTAGGGGCTTTTGTCATTACATTTTGCATCTTAATCCCTCGAAACTAAGTACATGCAGTATTAGTTTATAGATAACATATTTTGTTGTTGCTGTGAGCTTATTCATATGAATTTTAGACATGCTTCTCATATGTTTCTGTCATATTATATGCTTTACTGAAGAACTGAGTTTATTGGCAAGAGAGGTTGATCATTACTTTACATTTAAGTTCATTGAAGTGCCGGAGCATAAGCTTGTCTTGAAATATTAGCATCCAACACCCTCCAAACCAAAAACGTGCAATACTAGACACGACAGGAATTCCTTGTTGTTGTGAGTTATGTTTCTTAAAAACACTGAATTTTTCTGCTTTTGCAATCTACTATGTTCAAAAACACTCTTGAACAATTTTCAGATTTCGTTTTTTTCTTAAGAGAAGAAAACGGTGAGGTCATGTGAAGCATGTTCTTATAAGTTTTATTTCGTTAATAATTTTTCTTTACCCATCTCCTCAACCGTAAGGTGATACGGTACCTAAAAAGTCATAGGCCAAACGCGTTGAGCTTTACTTCCCCTTTTTAAAGTAAATCTAAGAGCTGGATCATTATTTCTAAAAAGTTGGCATTTTAAGCTATGTACACCGAGAACGAGTCTTACTGAATGGATTTCTTGTCGCAGTAGAATTGTATTTTTTATGAGCTTGATGGAGTATTAGACAATTGTATAAAGTGTTTGCAAAAACTGTTAATGTATTCCCTTTTGCTAATGTCCAAAGAGTTCATTTGCCAAGTTTTGATTGTCTTTTGTTTTAATCATCAGGGGTTTGTTTTATCATGGTCATAGAGGAAAGATACTTAATTATAAAAAAGCCTTCATATAAGAAGAGATACTGTAGGACACAATTTCATCAAAAGTTGTGATTTTCAACATTTCCAAAATGCAATTGATGAATATTTCTCCCCAGGGCACAGAAAGAAAGTAGTTACTGGTCTTGTTTTTTTTTTTTTTCACGTCAATATGTTATAATACCCGCGGGTTTACGCCCATCCCACCAATTTCCCTCCGGATACTGTACCCGGCCCTGTTTTGTTTTGTTTTGTTTTGTTTTGTTTTGGTTTTTTCATTTTTGTTTTACACTGCAAAGAAAATGAGAACACTGATGTTTGAGAAAAATCCCGACATGTTTGATTGAGCAATTCTTTTTTGATGTCTATTATTCTTTCCAAATAAGTTTTTTGGTTATCACTGAGGACAAATACAGATACCCTTTCTTCTACCAAACCACAGCACTGTATATTCTCATATTTCTACAGTATATTTCGTCTCAACACTTGCCCTATTGATATTTCAAAGCCTGTTTCCCTGTGCGCTCAAGAAACTCCCCCATTAAAGGAGACCTCCGGGTTGATCATTACTTTACATTTAAGTTCATTGAAGTGCCGGAGCATAAGCTTGTCTTGAAATATTAGCATCCAACACCCTCCAAACCAAAAACGTGCAATACTAGACACGACAGGAATTCCTTGTTGTTGTGAGTTATGTTTCTTAAAAACACTGAATTTTTCTGCTTTTGCAATCTACTATGTTCAAAAACACTCTTGAACAATTTTCAGATTTCGTTTTTTTCTTAAGAGAAGAAAACGGTGAGGTCATGTGAAGCATGTTCTTATAAGTTTTATTTCGTTAATAATTTTTCTTTACCCATCTCCTCAACCGTAAGGTGATACGGTACCTAAAAAGTCATAGGCCAAACGTGTTGAGCTTTACTTCCCCTTTTTAAAGTAAATCTAAGAGCTGGATCATTATTTCTAAAAGGTTGGCATTTTAAGCTATGTACACCGAGGACGAGTCTTACTGAATGGATTTCTTGTCGCAGTAGAATTGTATTTTTTAAGATACTTAATTATAAAAAAGCCTTCATATAAGAAGAGATACTGTAGGACACAATTTCATCAAAAGTTGTGATTTTCAACATTTCCAAAATGCAATTGATGAATATTTCTCCCCAGGGCACAGAAAGAAAGTAGTTACTGGTCTTGTTGTTTTTTTTTTTTTTTTCACGTCAGTATGTTATAATGCCCGCGGGTTTACGCCCATCCCACCAATTTCCCTCCGGATACTGTACCCGGCCCTGTTTTGTTTTGTTTTGTTTTGTTTTGTTTTGGTTTTTTATTTTTGTTTTACACTGCAAAGAAAATGAGAACACTGATGTTTGAGAAAAATCCCGACATGTTTGATTGAGCAATTCTTTTTTGATGTCTATTATTCTTTCCAAATAAGTTTTTTGGTTATCACTGAGGACAAATACAGATACCCTTTCTTCTACCAAACCACAGCACTGTATATTCTCATATTTCTACAGTATTTCGTCTCAACACTTGCCCTATTGATATTTCAAAGCCTGTTTCCCTGTGCGCTCAAGAAACTCCCCCATTAAAGGAGACCTCCGGGTGATTCTCAGATTTTTACATTTGTACAACTATGAATTAGTTATACTGAGGACAGAGTTTCAGAATTTGTGATAATTGGGATGAAGAATAAGAATATTTTCAAAAAATAGAACAAATTGCAATGAACAAGGATGATGACATGGGAGAGTCACCATAAGAATGCATGAATTGGGGCTCAAGGAAGCAGAACAAGAGAATAAGGCATGCATAGATTATAGACAGGTGAACTCGCAAGTAAGCGGTATTGTTATGGAATTACACTGCTATCATTTCTGAAATATGTGAACCTTATAGCTGGTAAAATTGGGTCTTTGAGAGCGTCTGGGGGCTACGCCCCACCACTTAAAGCGTCTGGCAACGGTCATGCGTTTATTCTGTAAGTGTAAAAACAAGTTCCAGTAGGTTTCATGGGGTTACTTTCCTAATTTTCAGCTAGGCTAGCCTAGCTGGTAAGAGTTTGGTCTTTGGGGCGTCCGGCGGCTATTGTCTGGCAACAATCATTCAATTATCCTTTGAGTGTATCACAAGAACAAGTTCCAGTGGGTTTCAGGAGGTTATTTTTCCAGCTATATATAGGCTAGTCTAGCTGGTAAAATTGGGTCTTTGAGGGCGTCTGGCGGCTACCCCCCCCCCCCCCACCATTTAAAACGTCTGGCAACGGTCATGCATATATCCTGTAAGTGTAAAGAACAAGTTCCAGTGGGTTTCACAAGGTTACTTGTTCAGCTAGACAAGCCTAGCTGGAAAAAGTTTGGTCTTTAAGGGCGTCTGGCGGCTACCCCCACCACTTAAAACGTCTGGCAATGGTCATTCATTTATCCTGTAAGTGTAACGAACAAGTTCCAGTGGGTTTCATTAGGTTACTTTTTCAGCTAGGCTAGCCTAGCTGGAAAATTTTGGTCTTTAAGGGCGTCTGGCGGCTACCCCCACCACTTAAAACGTCTGGCAATGGTCATTCATTTATCCTGTAAGTGTAACGAACAAGTTCCAGTGGGTTTCATGAGGTTACTTTTTCAGCTAGGCTAGCCTAGCTGGAAAAATTTGGGTCTTTAAGGGCGTCTGGCGGCTACCCCCCACCACTTAAAACGTCTGGCAATGGTCATTCATTTATCCTGTAAGTGTAACGAACAAGTTCCAGTTGTTTTCAAGGGGTTACTTTTCCAGCTAGGCTAGCCTAATTTTGGGGGGTCCTTTTTGTGGCCCTCCTGGCCACACCCACCACCGATGACCAGCCAGACGTGCATTTCCATACTCAGGGGCATATGTACTAAATTGCTATACACATAAAAATTGGTAACCTTTTCAGCTAGGCTGACCCCCGCTGGCTCCCGGACTAGGAGGGCGCAGGCCAGACAGGGAACTTAATTACGATCGCTGAGAGCAATTATTTTTCAGCGAGTGGGTGGAAGGGCACAAGACCAAAGCAACACTTTTTCAACGAGTCATACAGCCCATAAGTCATACAGCCCACGAGTCATACAGCCCATGAGTCATAAAGCCCACTCGTCATACAGCCCACGAGTCATACTACCCCACAAGTCATGCTGCCAACGAGTCATACTGTCCACTCGTCATACAGCCCACGAGTCATGCTGCCCACGAGTCATGCTGCCCACGAGTCATACAGCCCACTCGTCATACTGCCCCACAAGTCATGCTGCCCACGAGTTATACTGTCTACTCGTCATACAGCCCACGAGTCATACAACCCAGAATTTATGCAGCTCACGAGTCCTACAACCCACGAGCAAGACAATAAATAAAGGCTCACGAACTCGACATCAAGTAAGATAGGCCCACGAGATCTGTGCACTGTATATAGCTAGATACCCAGGCCTTATTTGCCTAGTGTCCATACGTGGACCTGTTTACTTAATGTCAAGCTCGTGGGTCTTTCTCACTTTGTGTGTAGCTCATGGTTTGTATGACTCGTGGATATTTAACTCATGAACCTTTTCTTCAACCTCTAGTTTGTAGGCCGCATGCGACCCATATGGGTGTCTTATAGCTGGTGGGATGACCCATTTTCAGCGAGGTTAGTATGGTCTACAAGACTAAAAGGGCACTCAATTCCTCTCACCAGGTCATTTTTTATTTAATAAAGTGTTCAGAAATCTACATCACAGTCACTTTCTCCCGAATCTAAATTATGCTATTGCAGAGAATTTCGGACACATTTAAGTGTAAGTCTGAAAGAATGAGCAAAATATGACAAACACAACAGCGAAAATTTAGTCAAAATTGGATTAAAAGTGAGGAACTTATGAAATTTCAGAGATTCTCTAATTTTTGCAAAACAGTTCTTGAACAGTTGGCATTGGTTGATATGCATAAGCCAATAGTGAACTGATGATGCTTTCACCTCACAAATTTCCCATTGCTCATTTACCCCCGCCCCCCCCAAAAAAAAATGACTAAAATTCCACTTTTCTGCAGTAAAAGTATAAAACATAAAAAGTTGTGATTCTTGATTGAATATCTTACAAATAATGATCAGTCAGATACACCAGGACCTTTTCTTTAAAAGGTAAATGGACCAGAAGACATGTATGGCAGTGTATGGTGTCCATAGTTTTAACGGATTCGCATCTCCAAAGAAATTCAATCCAAATTTTTTAGCATGTGGAATAAATAAATTGAATTGAATTGACAAACTTCGTCTCTATCACATGATAGGGAAGTGTTTCTAAAAACAAACAAACAAACAAACAAACTTTTTTTTTTCTTTTGAGCATTTAAAAAAAACAAACAAGATGTTATGCTTCATAGAAAAAAAAATGGCCCGAAAGATTAAGAAAAACATAGCAACAAGAAATCATTTGATGATTTGTACATTAAATTGAAATATCAAATCATGATGATCATGTGAAAGTTTGAAGGTATGATGAAATACTTTAAAAATCAAGCACTGCAATTAAGAAGAAAAATGAAGTCATTTCATTAAACACTGGAGTTATCATAAACCATGGAAATTACATTTAAAAATGGCAGTATATGGCTGATAAGGGTTCCAAATACCAAAAACTGTGACCAAGTTCACTAGTTCTAATTCATTCGATATTGCATTGAAGCCTATAGGCCTACATGGTTTTCCGTGACACCACAATATTCGTGTAATGATTATTTTTAACACGAGGGGTATGGTTCAATTACTAGATAGACAACATTTGGCAGCGAGAAAAAGAAATAGTGTGGCTGAATTCTGCTGCAAAATAGACTGAAAAGTAATTCTGGAGACCCGGGCCATCGGGTTACTGGCAATGTCATGCCTTGTATAATAACGTATTGTTATATCATTCACATGTGTTATGTACATGCACACGTTTGTGGATATGTTTCCCCTCACATCTCATTATACAACAATGGAGTGTTCCAGATGATGAATAGCTTGACCTCATTGCTGTGAGCTGCTGGAAATGGGTTCCCGCTTCATTCAAGAACTCTAAAGACGGGAAGCATTAATAGTGTCAACAATCGAACAGAAACATGTGAACTAGAGAGAGCAGCTCATTTTCACCCATACACGCATGGTGAAAATTGCCCAATTTCCTGAGCAGAGCACGCGCTTAGAGCGCGTATGTTAACCTCAAACACGCCTTGACCGTATATGCCAAACGATAAACGATAGAAAATCCTTCAAGAATGAAAAAAAAAAGAGATCCGGATCACTACAAAATTTAATTATCTATTCCTTGTGTCATTAGGCCCTATCGACTTTTCCTGAAAGTTTCTTTCAAATCCCTTCACATCTTTTTGAATTATTTTGCACACAGACAAACGAACATACGTGATCTATAGTAGAGCGCGTGCTCTGCTCGCGGGTGAGGCGCAGCGAAGCCTTAGCTGATGACGTAAACAAAAGGCTTGTATATCGTGGAATGGGACGATTTTTCAGCATGGGATTGTGATGGGTGGCAATTAGCTGCTTCGCAGAGGTTTGCACGCGCTGAGTACTTCTCCAGTTATCTGATAATTTTCTTGTCTAAAAATTCCACAAATCTTTTTAAATTGATAGTTTTGTTGACATATCCCTTTTTACCAAATCATTCGTATCTACTTGCTCTACTTCCAAATTGATTTGGCAGAAGGGCTTATCTGCAGATACACCATGAAAATTTCCGCAATTTGCTATCGATTAATTTGGCAGAAAGTCATATCTATAGATGCGCCTCGCTGCCAAATCAATCAATTGCTAATGTACGAGTGCTTGTTTAGGTAGAAAGACCTATTTAGGGTTACGCCTTTCAGCCATATTAATCCGTTGACAATGTTAGAGTTACTGTTTAAGCACATACCAGAAAGGCCTATCTACAGAATACGCATTTTCTACATTATGTTTACAGCGCACTGTTGCGCCAGTTGCGTGCATCTCGGATTGATGAGCTTATAGCAGGGAGAGAGAGAGCAAAGAGGTTCTTAAACCTCTTTCGGAGAGAGAGAGAGAGAGAGAGAGAGAGAGAGAGAGAGATGGAAGGATGGGAAGAGGAGGGGGAGGGTTAGGGCGGGGGGGGGGGGGGACGGAGCAACAGTTGATGGTAGGCCCTAATGAAGAATGTTGGATGTTCCATCATCTGGCTCAGACAAAAGCCATTCAAATGCATAACGAGCGACCTCAATCGCTCCATTGACATTGAACTATAGCCTCTTGTATACCAGGAAATGCGATTAACTAGAATAATGGCGCAGAAACTCTTGTTTTAAAGTGCTTTTCATTTCTAGTAACAATCTTACACCAAACCTTTTTTCTCTTCCATCTGTATAATAGAGACTCTTTTTGATTCACCAGTCTTGCTCTGTTTAAGCTCTGATTCTCGGTTTCCACAACATTGTCAATCGCATTTGAATGAATGTTTTCATTTTGTCGAAACCAAAACAAAGACAGAAAAACCAAAGCGACGATTTACATAGCAGAGACAAAGAATCTATCTTAAACGCTATTACCACTTTGCAACGTCGCCTTTCTGCCAGAACGAAACCAAAGAGACTTCAACGCGTTGTTTATGAAGGAAACACCAGCCCCATATCCTGTTTATGCTGCAATCTTGTTTCGAAAAGTAATAGTTTCTGGATATCCGGGGCTCATATTTGCAGAGAGGAAATGTGTTTAGCATGTTCTAGTCAACGCTGTGCTTTGCATCAAGTATTGCTTCGATCATGATATCATACTCTAAGTTCTTTGCCAAGCATATTGTGCTTGAAAGTTGATATCATAAAGTGTCATTAACAGGAGAGGTTTTTATCACACATAATTATGTTCAAAGTTTAAATACGCCTTTTACGCTCAAATCGAAAGGATGTTTCCTGCCAGTGTAATCAAAAACATCAATATAAATATTCGTATTTGAGAAATCAATTTCATTCCAAAATTTCCTTTATCAATCAAATTGGTTACGTATATACACACGTTGTTAATAACAATAATTGTGTATCTTTGATCGAACTGGAATTTAGTCTATTCACGTGAACGGGAGGGTCAATATTCCATCAGTAAACAAGCCACCCGTAAAGACTTGCTATATGTAAACCTGCGCACGTAATTTGAATAGGTTACGTTTAGCTGTAATTTCATGATATAGGTGTTTGTTTCTTTGATCTTTTGTTTCTTGAATCAGTGATGTTCAGTCTTTGATTCATTTTACGCAAATCACACTGTCTTATGATTTAGGAAAGTTATGATATTAAATCATTATTCTATAGAAAACATATACTGCGGATTGTCACAACAAACATCATCTGAAAAAAAAAAGAACAACAGCGACCATTTCTCTCAAGAAGAGAAAAACATTTTTGATCTATAGAACAATAAATGTAAGCATGTTTAGTGTTTTCCATCACAACTTTAACGGTTTATCAGAGGAATGATTCAGACAAGAAGGATATTACGTAATAAGAACACAAATACACACACACACATATACAATATATATATATATACATATATATATATATATATATATATATATATATATACACTTGGTGATTCTATCCTTCTATGAAGAGTGCTCGATATCCTCAAAGGAAGAGCTTTAGACAGAAGTATTGGAACAAGTTCACTCGGTTGACAGCAGGTTCATCCGTATTTTATTGCAATAAAATACGGATGAACCTGCTGTCAACCGAGTGAACTTGTTCCAATACTATATATATATATATATATATATATATATATATATATATATATATATATATATATATAGTCTGAGAGATAGTTCGCTTACCAAACGTAGCAATTAGAGAAAGAAATTAGATTTGAGGCGGACGTGGTGTATATAAAGGTAATATTTCAGAAGATTGGCATTTTATGACATTGCATTATATATTATGAAACATTAGGCTATTTAGATAATATTATTGTTCTGTTGGTAGATCCTGATAAAGGCCTGATGACAGGCAGAAAGCTCGATTGATTAAAAGGGAGAACAAGATCGAGAGCAACGTCCGCCTCTAAGTCCATTTTTTTATCTTTCTCTCTCTCTCTCTCTCTCTCTCTCTCTCTCTCTCTATATATATATATATAGATATATATATATATATATAGATATATATATATATAAATAGATATATATATATATATATGTATGATACACACTTCATTCAACATTCATGGATGTGCTCATTGTCACTACAAACGTCTGATATTTACTTTGTGGTTTCGCGATTTTCACTCATCTTCAGTGCAGTGTCTCACGCCACAGACTGCTATGCAATGAAACGCAGCGCTACAAAAGACTTTATTCTCGTGATGTGAAACGAGCGGAACGTCTTTACTTTGCCGCCAAATTCCGTTCTCTCACCAGCTCACCAGAGGCAAAAAAGAAAAACAGAAAACAACCCCCCACCAAAAAAAAAAAAAAAAATGTAAAAAGAAATGTGACAGTAGTATACGAAGAATCATGTCGCCAGAGATTTGTTTGTCACATCACTAATGCAAAGATGGCATACAATATGATGATTGTGATTCAGTCATTAGAGCGAAAACCAGATAACCTTATGTATGTAGTCAAGTGTGGCAACATGCTGGAATTACAATTCCTTGGTACATAGCTGTACTCGCCAATGTGTTTCACATGAGCGCAAACATTCGCGAGCGTTCATCCGAAGAGAAGGAAGCTATTTGAATTGGCATAACTAATGTACATTATTGGTATCTCACTGAGGGGCAAATGTTTGCGAACGTAGCGAATTTTAGGTTTCGTCAGGGTTCGTAAACAGTTGAAATCAAGTTCGTAAACAGTAGAAATCAAATTCGCAAACAGTTTTCATTGTCGCAATTTTTTTCAAGTTCATGAAATTCTTGCGTCGAGTCTATTTATTGCAACTAACAGACAAATTGTACTATATCGAGGTCAATGTAGGGCAATTCTTCAATCAGTTGCAATAACGCAGATTTTCATGTCACAAAGAAATTTTGAACATGTTCAGAATTTCTTTGCGACAATGACAATTTTGCGAATTTGATTGGAACTGATCAAGAAGTTGACTGCCATTTCGTACGAGCCCTGACGAAACCTAACATTCGCTAGGCTTGCAAACATTAGCCGCTGAGTAAGTCTCCCCCCCCCCCCATGATTTGCGCTTATCTTGGACACATGCCATGTCGCATACATCTGGGCCTGATATGCTTTCATGTTATTACTTTGTTCTTTTCAGTTTTAATGTAGAGATTCCTACATGCCTACATTAGATTCAGGAAATAGACAATACTGTTGTAATATTTCAAAGCCTTCTCCATATCACGAGCAAATAAAAACACAACAAATGTGGGTTTTTTTTCTCGTACTCTGTACATCATTTCATATGATTTTGGGCAATTCACAGATTTTTTTATTCTAAAGATTATTTTTGTAAATCCATAATTCTGGCGTGTGTTATAACGTGAGCATCAGCTCAGTTTCCATTGCCATATTTATGTGTTATTGTTAAAATGGCAAAGAGTGAATTGTTCCTTCTTTCGCTATATTATCATGGTTAACTCTTATAGATTGTTTAACAATTGAATTGATAAATGTGTCACCTTCTATCATGTACTTTCTTTCATTGATGGAATTGAATAGATAATTGAATTGAATTGAATTAGAAATATCAAAATGTATGTCTCAGAACCAAAAAGAAATATACAGCTACAACAACAATCTTAGGTACTAATAAGCCTTTACATAAGCTTTGCGGGCTGTAAAAAAAAAAGGGTGGGGGGAGGGGGGAGATTATGAGGTGGCGTCACATCAGCTACATTGATCACACGCTTCTACTGAAAAAAAAAACCCCAACGTAATAAATAAACCGAAATGTTTCAACAGCACTGCATATACAGGTGGGCGTGTCTGTGTTTGTTAACATTTAGCGTCAGTCCAGTTAGATTATGCGGCTAATAAATGTATGCAAGCGAAGAAATGTATACACACACATACACACACACACACACACACACACACACACACACACACACACACACACACACTTACACACACACATACACACCCACACACACACACACACACATATATATATATGTATATATATATATATATATAGATGTAAGTATGTATGTAAATATGTATATATATATATATATATATATATATATATATATATATACATATATATATATAAAAGAAGAAAGGAAAAACCTGACTAGAAACAAGTGATAACTTTGAGGAAAGAAATGGGTTTCCATCGGGATTCGAAGTTTTCAGTAAGATTATGCATAAGTAAATAAATATACGTATATGTATATGATATATGTATATATATATATATACACTGTATATATATATGTATATATATATATATATATATATATATATATATATATATATATTAGCATTCATGCTATTTTTGGTTCCTTATTATCCTTGCTTTTTTTTTCTCCATGTGACTGCATATATTGTAAACATGTACAACAATTATGATATTGCACTGGATGATATATTCAAATTCATTCATTCGTTCATTCATTCATTCATATTCCCAGCAGTTATCAGATAATGAGTTCGTACATTGAGTTTACAATACTGTAGGAACTACAGGTTATGAAAAGGGAAATGCGTACGATGCGACGAAATGAATGTCTTTTACATTTTACAAGAAGAGAGCTGCGTGATTGCCCAAGCGAGGGCCTAGAACATTACAACCGCGGGGGAGATCCGGGCGCGCAGCGAAGGTGGAGAGCCCGCCATTGTTAACAGTCGAAGGTTTCCTTTTAAGAATAAATCACCCGTCTGAATCCCCCGCTGAGCCCTATGTACAGACACAATGAAGGAAATATTGCGATTCTTTTCACCTTGGCCTGGTGTACTAAATAGAAATCCTCCATTTTGTTTTGTTTATTGTTTTTTTTTTCTAAAGGGATGGTATAATATTCAGTGGTATTGGCGGAGATGAGGAATGGGCTTTTAACTTTTTGTGAGATACCAAGAAACCACTTATGAAATAGTACACAGCATACCCTTGTAAGAGGAATTCAAAGTTTATTTGATGAAATCGGTGTTGGAATGGCTGAGACATCTAAAAACAGAGTAAAACAAAGCGATCCTATTAAAAGGTGGGTCCAACCTTTTATTAGGATTGCTCTGCTTGGATATCTCAGCCATTTCAAAACCAATTTTCATCAAATAAATGGTGAACTCCTCTTGGAATCACAATGTCATGCTTTTTCATAATTAATATTTCATAAGAGGTTTCTCATCAGCTCAAACACACACACACACAAAAAATGTTACAAATGTGAAGTTAGGTCTTAACCAAAACTACGATCCCTTTAAAGCGCTGTTTAATTGGTAAAATAGGGTAGGTAAGAGTAATTTCTAGGATTTCATGGAGGAAAATTTTGTTGAAACAATGAGCTCAGTAGTGCAATAGCATCACAACATTGAACAGCGCTAATGACATACACTACACGACACTGACCGATGACTTTAGTGTTATTATACACTTTCAACTGCACCGCACTATGTATTATGCATTACCAATTCATGAAAAACCTAAAATAAGTAACCATAAGACTAGTTCGTGGATTGCTCTCAATCTTAAATACTTCAGTGTCATAAGATGTTTTGAAAACGTTATAAAAAGCATCATTTTAAGCATTATCGTAATTATATACAGTTGAAAGAAAAATCATAACCGGGTTGAATTGGCATTGGGATTAATATCGCCAACTGCTATTAAAAGTTTTATCGGCAGACATGATTGCAGTGTGTGATTATATCTTACGAATTAAAGATGGCGCAATACAACATGCTACCCTGGGGTACCGTGCGGGGCATCAAACACGAATCATGAACCTATAGTGTATCCAGTATGCGTTGATAAATTTCCTCCTTAAGATCGTGCGGAAAGGAGAAACTCAATTTTTTCTTTAATGATGTGACGCTAGTGCATTGATTACAGTGAAACTTAGAGTCACCACATCTTAGGTCTGCACACGTTTCTTTACTGAATTTCTTTCTGTCGTGCAGGATTAAATAAAAAGCAACACATCATGCAGTCACATCCTTCGCATCAAATTGGTCTGTGAAGCGTAATAATTTCATGATAACGACCATGTAAACAAGGATTGACCAAGAAACCGCACAGGCGCATTTATGCTGAATCATTCACAACGAGCACGACTGTTTGTGAAACACCCACACATTCTCCGTGGTGTTGAATAATATACAAACATTCGATGTTTATGAGTGCGATGGTTCTGAATATCACATGAGCGTGCAAGTTTCACCAGTGCTATTCAACGACGCGAAGCGGAGTTGAATAGAACGGTTAAAGGCAGTATTTACCATTTGCAGATGAAACAAAAATCCAGCTTTAGTGCTTTCAAAATAGTTCTAAAATGTGAGTTAGGGATAGAAACAACCATTGAATTTGAATCAGTATAATTAATGATAAACATTGTAAAATATACAAAATATGAACGATAGATATAATAAAATTGTTTCTAGACTAAACCGTCGACAGTTATGGTTTATTGAGAAAAAAAGTGATATCTCCTTATATTTCAGGCTGTGGTAGGATGTTTCGTGATACAACAGTTACTGACCTACACATTATGCATCAAATCTGATATCTCCAACATTTTTAAAATCACTGCTCCCAATGGTAAACAGTACTTTTAAACTTGCACCCAATGTAATATTCGAACCGTCGCACGATTGATAAAACATTGAATATTTGTCTTATACAACAAACGATATATATAGGCCTGGACTATCTAACGTTAAGCCTATAAGCAGGAGAAGGACTAACAGTTAGGCCTAGATCTAGATCTGGCTCTATTGGTCTTCCTGGCAGTGCAAACGGGTGCGCGTATCCTTCATCAATGCCTTACGGTACACAAGTTCTCTGTGTATATCTGCGTCCTATAGGATCTATTGCACTGCCGTTCAATAGACGTCTATTGTGAGCGTGGGGTAGCTGATTTTATATCAACGTCCAAGTAGATCCTTGTAATTTGACTGGAGGATTGTTGGTGACGTGATATTCAATAAGTACTCCATTCAACGCGTCGTGCAATTTTGGTTCTATTTTTGCGTGCAACTTGGTTCGATTTTTTCGTTCTACTGTATTCCACGGTTCGAGAAATTGTACGGTATGGTTGGGTGTTCATAATACCGGCCACCTAAAGTTTTTCTATCAATAGAAACGTGAAAAATCTCACAATTTGCCTGAGATTTCACTCACGTGTGGAGAAAATACTCCGGATTCACAAGCGCGCATTGCAAATGCGATCTGAGGTACGCGCTCTTAGATGGCGGCTTCGAACGCGTGGGGTGTCATTTTTTCCGCACTCAGTTGCCCTGCTCATTTCCACCGACCACCCTGACAATACGTATAAAGGGCACTTAAATGCGTTTTTTTCGACAGGCCGCTGTTTTTTTCTAGCCGTCATTTTTCCCCCAATAATATTTGAATATATTTTGAATCCTTCGATATTACTTTTGAAGGACTGTTTGATAGATTTGAATTGATTTTCATTAGGAAACTTTTCATCGTAATTGAAATAAATTAGATGAGGCGGTTTGTTTCTTCACATTCATTTCTCGTTTCTGCATCAACTCGTACGGTCGTAGCGGGCGATAAAATGTTTATGTCATGTGTATGTGTAACGTGTGTGCACGATCGTAAATCGTACAAGCGGCGGTGACAATTGCGCGGTCAAAATCGTCAAATTTATTACGGAAGGATACTCTACATCTAACAACGAGTCAGCAAAGGTAGGCCTAGTTATATGTAGTTACACGATAAACCTTTTTCGATTTTGCTAAATTTCGGTAATTTAGAGGGAATACTTAGTTGTTTTCGCCACATTTTACTCAGTAGCGTAGCCCAGTGAAGAATCGAACACCGTTGCGCGTAGACCCATGCGTACATTTTCTTTATGTACGCGCAATGCCATTATAGTGCGCGGTCGGCCGATATGGACCCGGTCGGTGTGTTGAACACCTACCATACTGCGTGTACTGTGTGTTGCATATTGAGGATCGCATGCAGCTAATAGCGCAGTGTACGTGTGCGATGCGGTACATGCATGCGCGTACGTAGGCCTACGTAGTGCTAGTGTACGAGTATGATGAGCGCTAGTATAGCTAGCTGTGACCTGTACCTACACTGATTGCACAAGCCAGAAAGAGAATCGCAGTGGATCCACATGTAAGTATGGCTATATTTTTCATACATAAGACTTCTAGGCCTACTTAGACCAAAAAGATCTACTTGGACGTTGTATAAATCAAATAGTGTATGGTCTTTACTCGTGCAATGGAACGAGATTTCGCACTCGGTGAAAGATAGAGGCGCTCTATTCAACGAGGCGAATGCACTCGTGACCATTCACTATTTGTATACTTCTGAATGTCATATGATCCGGATTCATCCAAACAGATGGCAAGGATCTATACATGTGTTGTATGAAATGCTTTAACGCAATTGTCTGATTTGAAATTTTTGCCAGTCTGAACGTGTTAGACAAAATATAAAAATATATATACACTTCACATCACGGAAAGGTTTGCTCCTGTGCAACGTCAAAACATTGACCTTACAAAATCCTTAAAGTGTATACAGTTATAAAATAATCATGTGCATTATGATAACCATTAAGGACCCAATATTGCGATGAATCAGCAGATATTCATATTTTCGTTTCGATCTCTTGATTTTTCTTGAAATGGTCTGCCCTACCCAATAAAAGTATGAAGTCTGTTAAAGGGATTGTATAGTTTTGGTTGAGGCCTAACTTCAGGTTTCTAAAAATTTTTGGTGAGATAATGGGAACCTCTTATGAAATATGAAAGGGCCTGTAATTCCATGAAGAATTCAACATTTATTTGTAGAAAATTGATTTTGAACTGGCTGAGATATCCAAAATAAAGCGATTCTAATAAAAGGCGGGAACCAACTTTTATTAAGATCGCTTTGCTTTACTTTGTTTTTGGATGTTTCAGCCATTCCAAAACTGATTTTCATCAAAAAAACGTTGAATTCCTCTTAGAATGGTATACTGCTCTGTCACTACTTTATAAGTGTTTTCTTGGCATCTCGCAAAAATTTAAAAGCTAAATTCTCATCTCCACCAATACTGTACCATATCTTTGAAATAATCTCCAGCAATCTAAAAACCGGCCTTCTTTAAAACGTTGGATCCAACTCCAAGAGAATGTGATCTTTTCTAGTTGTTGTGTATCCACCAAACAATCAATATGATCAACCACTCTTACATGGTTGTGTAAACTAAACACGTAAATGAAACTCTTAAGCTCATGATTGTGGAGGTGCGGTATTTAACAATGCGGTTGTTACTTTTATCACTTCTCGACGCCCATGTCTTATAACATGAAAAAAGGGGTCTAGGGCAATTACCCACTAGGCAATTACCCCGGACCCTTCCCCTGTCCCTAATCCTAATAGTAGGGGCTACTATGTAATCCCGTGAGATTTTTGTGCCAAAATTGATTTTTTTGGCTAACTTTGTCAATTTGGGGGTGCTGAATCTAAAAAACTTTGGTTCCATTTTTTCTGACCACGTCTTCAGTCGCCATTTTGAATTTCAAAATGGCCGCCATAGCAAACTGTATTTTTATCCATATCTCATTAAGTGAGCATTGTAGAAGCTTCAAATTTGGTGCAAAATGCATGGTTGTGATGTCAGACACTCTGGTATATCTTTTTCTGATATTGTGGATTGTTTTGATACAATTTGTAGGCTGCCATCTTGAATTTCAAAATGGCCGCCATAGCAAACAGTATTTTGAACCACATCTCATACACGAGCATTGTAGAAGCTTCATATTTGGTGCAAAATGCATGGTAGTGATGTCAGACACTCCGATATATCATTTTGTGATATTATGGATTGTTTTGATACAATCACTAGGCTGCCATCTTGAAATTCAAAATGGCCGCCGTAGCGTTTTTATGCATATCTCATGTTGCAATTACTGTAGGAGCATCAAATTTTCAGTAATGCACATGCTTGTGGTGTCTAACGTTCCAGTACAGCTGTTTCCTATTGTAGATCGTTAGATAGGCCACCATCTTGAAATTCAAGATGGTGGCCAAAGAAATGTAATACTGTAACTGTGGTAAGAGCCATAGATGAATTTGCCAAAATTGACCTAGTTAGACCGAATTCATTTTCAGGTCACGCAGAACGACAGCCATTTCTTAATTCAAAATGGCCGCCATAAATTCAGACTGTAAGGACGAGGTTCCAATGACGTCATCAAGCCATCCTGAAGGGCAAAGACTGCGTAAGGAGGGGGGGGGGGAGGGGAAGGGTCCCATACCACTTCCCATAAGTGTGGGCAAGTGTGTAAGCGTTACATCCCACGTCCCACAATAGCCAAGCGGGTATGTGGTTCGCGTACACGTGATTTGTTTTGCCTCTCAGGCAAGACATTATTTGTTGTCATGGAACCTCATTGATATTTATTTTTAATCCCAGTTATTAGATAGTTGAACAAAAGCAAGCATTGATGCGATTAAAGGTGATCTTCAAAAACTTGATACCGCCTCGAGAGAATAAAGACAAACAAGGAAAAGTCTCGCAATGGCAAAAAATGCCATAGTCACCCTACCAGGCATCCCACTCACAAGCGTGTTTGTTGACCACAAAATGAAACAACTCATCAGGGAGCTCATAATTGCTGGATGTATTTCTGGAATAACACAGAATGAATAAGGAATGCCAATGAGTAGATTTTACCTGATCGCCCTTGTGTGGGTCATCCTCAATTATCAAGACTTCCAAGATGATTACTGATGTACCGCCAATGATTCTAAAACTACAAAGGAGCAATAATAGCTCAGTTCTGTTGCACTTTGGATGCATCAGAATTCCTCAACAATTTAGAACACAATCTCACGAGGGCAATCTCAAAAATTTTCACTGCATTGAAGCTGATGAATATGGTGCTTGGCAATCAGATATCGGAAACATTCAAGGAGGATATTCTAGAAAGCGATGAAAAGGGAAGTTTTCATGTTCTGTACAAAGAATTTGTATCTGAAAGAATTTAAACAAGAAAAAAAAAACCTGTCTGGGATAATATGAGAAAAGATCTGTCTGGGATAATATGAGAAAGGCCAGACATTCAGCTCTTGCAATTGAAATACATTGTGTACGATTGGATCAAAAAGTCATTAAGCTTAAGAGGACCACTATCTTCTTATAACGCTTCTACCGGTACAACAATCTGATAGACTTGTCATTATCGAGTCATTACTGGACGATACAATTATCGGAAGTTATATAAGTTCTACTGTTCTAAGTAATTCCACAGTGACTCTTCATCTAACAATTCCATGGCCTTCTCTTCCATCTGACACAGAACGGGGGAAAAAAGAAACAAAGGGTTCATCAAAGATACCATTGGAGTTGTCACCCGTCACAACGAGGAAGCTGATATCCTCATTCCATTGCATATATTAGATGCTACTTCAAGAGCAACAGAGAATTTCAGAGATATTGATGATTATTACGTATTAGACACTGACATTTTCATTCTCCTAATGGATCTTTGCTTTACTTTTAATACTGCATCGCATGTTGTCTGCTCCATCACTGGAAAAGGAGATGATAAAGTACAATTGACACTGTTGAGAGATTATGTTCTGCAAATTGTTGCGAAAAACAAAGGTCTGCTCGGTCATGCCTTTCATGGCACAGGCTGAAGTTGAAAATTTGAGGATGTCTCAAAGAGCAGATGGATCAAGAATTCTTTAAGCCTGGAATCATGCAGAATGTGCAATGAAACAGTCCATGCTTTCCAGAAGTTGGGCGTGGATGACTTCAACCTGGACAATTTGCTCTCGTAGAATCTTGACACAACACATCCAGAGAACAAAACTCGTAAACCTCCATAACCTAATTTGTGCCTCTACTTCAGGGGAATATAATATGGTACATTGTACATTGTCATTATTTCCAGCGGATATACATAAACTGTGCAGTTAAATTCTTTAAGCTCCCTACACCAACGGTATAGCCACAGAATTCATTATCTTGTTCATATGGCAAGAAATGTAAAAGTCATTGTTTCTGGAAGAATTTAGAACCAATTCTCCCCTGTGTACAGCCCTATACAAGTGCTGTGACTTCAAAAACACATGCAGGGAACGAGCCTAGAAGACATTAACTAAGTAAATTTCCGATAAATTTTCGAGTATACCCACACTGTTAATATTGTTTATTTGAACTCCACAACCAAATCGTCTGAATGGGGGCATTTAGTCACTCAGACACAGTATTTTATTGAGGCACTTTTGAAAGTCATTTGCTTTGACACCAGAATCACATGATTTCCCATTCACAAGTTTTACCCAAATGCAATGCTCTTGAAGGATTGTTTCCCATGGCAGCCATTTTGCATTTTAACGTGGCAGTGTACCTGCAGGAAACAATCCCGCCTATGCAATGATAATACTATTTATTGAAGTGATTGACTTCCACATATTTGTAGGTCCTATACATGAAAGTGCTCCAGCATGCTTGAGTTTGCAGGATAAAGATCTTACAGCACAAAATATGGGTAGAAATCTATCTTGAATTTCAAGATTGGCAGCCAAAGCGAATAATCCATTATAACAGAATGTATAATTATGTGTGTGTATGTTTGTAAAAGAATGTACAATGTACACCTTCATAAACTTGATATGCCTAAAAGCTGCTTGTAACCACAGATATTAGCTGAAAAGCAGCCATTTTGAAAGATAAAATGGCAGCCTAAAAAATGATCTGCAATTTTAGGGAGGGGATCAAAGTGCATCTGAATGTTCAAAATCATGAGCCAGGTTTATGCCCGGAATGTGAACTTTCTGTATTGTTTACAACATGAAATATGGGTCAAAATATGCATTCTGGTATGGCGGCCATTTTGAATTTCAAGATGGCCACCTACTAGTATGATATCAAAATGGACAGAAAAAGATGTTTCAGAAAGTCTGATAGCATACGCATGCTCTTTGCCCCTAGTTAGAACCTTACACACTGCATACGATATGAGATATAGGCCCAATTACATATGCTATGGTGGCCATTTTGAATTTCAAGATGGCCGCTAACCAAAATGATCCATCATTTAAAACAAAAATGTATGTGTTAGCATGTCTGACATCATAAGCATGCTTTTTGCCTCAAATTTATACTTTCCATAATGCTTACAACCTGAGATACAGGTAAAAACACAGTTAGCTATGGCGGCCATTTTGAATTTCAAGATGGCAGCCCTCAAATTGTATTAAACACTCTACAATATCAGGAAATGGTGTATCAGAATGTCTGATGTCATAAACATGCTTTTTGCGTCAAATTTGAACCTTCATTGATGCTCACATTATGAGAACTGGGTCAAAATACAGTGTGCTATGGCGGCCATTTTGAAATTCAAAATGGCGGCTGAAGACGTGGTCGAAAAAAATGGAACCAAAGTTTTTTGGATTCAGCACCCCAAAATTGACAAAGTTAGCTAAAAAAAATCAATTTTGGCACGAAAATCTCACGGGATCCAATATTTCGACATAGCAGACCGTACTATAATCTAAATCCTGAACCTAATCACAACCGTAACCCAAACTCCTAACCCTAGACCTAACCCCAACCCTAATCTTTACTCTAACCTTCTAACCAGTATTTAGCTGGGGGGGGGGGGGGTAATTTCCCTCTGGGGGTAATTGCCCGGATACGTGAAAAAGTATATAATGTTACTTGATGTTATTGTTTGTAATTAAGCACGTATTGCTTTGTAACTTTTGTACTTGACGCAGGGTTTTCTTGTAAAGTAGGCCTTTGTGGCTCTGAATGGGACTTCCCTGCTTTTAAAGAAGACATGAATAAATGAATAAATAAATAAAGTTTGTCGCATCAAAGGCTACATCACGAGAGAGCTATTAAATGCAAAAGTCATTGATTCAAGGGCAGATAGAAGGATAGAGGGCTAGACTAGAACGATAGAGAAAGAGAAGGAGAGGAAGGGAGAGAGAAACTTTGAAGATTGTTACGCGATTATTGCGTGACAACCCAACATAATTGTAGAACAATGCACCTTTTGAGTTTTCATGTTCATAGCAGTATAGTTCACACGCTTGGCCCCTCTGTGGAATTTGCTTGTTCAGTCGTTCGTATATTCTATTCAATTCATATAATAAGTCATTGTCCGTATTCACCCAGCAGGAAAGAGTGCTGTAGAATACAATACAGCTCAAATGCGAAACGATTTTTATCTTTATCTAAATATCTAGGTATCGAAACGATTCTGCCATACATGTATTCGAAATTATAAGAACCCTATAACAGTGCGTAAAAGATAGAATGCAAGTTAATCAGTGCAAGATTATAATGCAATTAACAACCAGCAAACATCCGGAGAAGATTTCTACTTCTAAAAAGACGCACGAATGTACATTGTCTGTGGCGGCTTTCAGATGGAACTGAAGTGTCTGGTACTTGCATATACATTTCCTCTTTATCTGTCCTTCCGTTTGTGTGTTGCTTGTTGATTCTTTGATTAGCGAAGTATATGTTAGGACAAAATAATGATACTTATCAGTCACAGCTGACTGTCATATACAGTGACAGAGGAATGAGGAAACAAATATATACATTTTTGAATATGTGTTTGCAAAAATTGCAGGAATGACTGACAATCGTGAGATATGGTGTATGTGTGTTATTGTGTGTGCGTGTGCGTGTGTGTGGGTGTGTCATGTCATTTCTCTTATAGGCCTATAAACATGGTATGATTTGAAAAAAGATATAATATTGTACTGTATGTTGGGAAAAATGATATAGCAGCACAAGAAAGAAGAATACAACTACATTGTTGTTGTTGTTGTTGTTGTTGTTGTTGTTGTTGTTCATATTAATTTCATTGTCAACATGGACCTGATAATGAGTGAAACTCAAATAAAAGATATCATAAAACAAAAAAAAATGTGTGTGTGTGTGTGTGTGTGTGTGTGAATGTAAACTGTCGTCTTCTTTCAATATGCTCTTTGCAAAATTCAAAATGACGTATATAGTTACTACATTTTGACCTCTATACCAATGTAAAAAGATATTATGTTTGCATTGTTGATAAGAATAATTCCTAAATTTCGTGCGGTATGCTTACGGCAAATGGCGTCAGTAGTTTTACTTCCCTCTGCAACGAAATGTTCTGTAATAAATGAAAGAAATGTTTGTCTACGGATCGTCATAATTTCTGTGTTTAACAACAACGACAACAAAAAGGTAAACATATTTTATTCTTTCATTCGAGATAAAGCGGAAAGAAATATTTAGTGTATTATTGCTATCATGCCGTTCTAAGTGCCATCGTAACTGGTGATGTGGCGTGCCTGTCGGATCATAGGATTGTCTTCAATGTCTATTAAACATATAGCAATGGTGACCTTTTGCATGCGTGGGAGCCATAATGTAACTTGAAATGTCGCTAACTCACCAGAGAGTGGGCGTTGGAGCGCAGAAAATGATTTTTTTCTCTCTCTCTCTCAATTGATCTTCTATTACTACACAAAATCAATTGAAAACCTTTCAAAGGCCCTTGGACAAAGGAGAATATTCTGTCTATCATAAATTTTTTTTCTTCTTTTTTTTTTCTCTCGATTTTGGCTGCTACCGCTATACAGTCGAGATTTTCGAACGAACATATTTCTCAAAACGGCTTTTAAAAGCGTGCACAAGCTTTTTAATCCAACATGTCCAAAGCGTTACAAAGAAAATGTGCGTGGAGAAAGAAGAATTTAGGAAGTGGAATTCTTTCCACTGCCTTCTTCTTAATGACATAGAGCTGAATGTTTAGAATCAATCAAAAACTGCATAGGTAGAGAAATACAACGTACTGATTTACTGCCTGGAATGCCGTTCGAGGAATTCAGTTTGGTAGACGGAAGATGAAAATGTATGTATGTCGAAGTTAAATTGTTCTTTACCATTCAAAACCAATAAAATCATAACATCTTCTTTTAAAATATTTTTTTTCACACTTTCACCTGTAAAGTTTGTCACAATCATAATGTCCATATACAGATGTCAGGTGGAAATGACGGAGATAAGACTGTTGTAGGTGAAAAGATGAGCACATATCAACATGATATAGCCTATGGTACAAAAATGTATTTAACGCTCTCTTTGTCTTTCTCTCTCTCTCTCTCTCTCTTTGGTTTACTTTTAAAATTAGCACCTCTGAAACGTAGTTGACAGATTTGATACTGTATGGCAAACGGCAACGAAGCACAGTGCCAAAACACAGTGATGTTAATTTTTAATTGTCTTGAGATTAAGACGGGCCTAATCTTAAAGCCTTCTATAGTCTTAACGTGTAGACGAGCTCATTAAAACGTTATTCTTGAATGACTTTTTGATCCTACAGACGGTTGATCGCCTGTGTAGAGATGATTTTGATTTCAGTATAGCTTGTAGCATCACTGAACGGGTTTTGTGGAAGTGTCAAAGGAGGGCATGTTAACCCTTTCCCTACGACGTTCTGAAAGCTCTATAGAAGTGGTCAGGTTTCCGCAATTCATGGGTTAAAGGGGTGGTACAGTATTGGTGGAGATGAGAATTGGGCTTTTAACTTTTTGCGAGATACCAAGAAAACACTTATGATATAGTACAGAACATACCATTTTAAGAGGAATTCAAAGTTTGTTAGATGAAAATCTGGTTTGGAATGACAGAAACATCCAAAAACAAAGTAAAACAAAGAGATCGTAATAAAGTGTGGGTCCCACACTTTATTAGAATCGCTCTTTTTTGGATATCTCAGCCATTTCAAAACCAATTTTCATCAAATACACATTGAATTCCTCATAGAATTACATGCTCTTTCATATTTCATAAAAGATTTCTCATTATCTCACCAAAAATGATAGAAACCTGAAATTAGGTGTCAACCAAAACTGTGCGGTCCCTTTAAATGAGTAGATGGAGAAAAAGAAGATGGATGAGATCATTGAAAGAGAGAGCTAGAAAGGGAGAGAAAAGACAAATGAAAAAGCAGGCACGAAAATTGGATTATTTATATATCTTTTAGTATATGGTTAACAGAGAATATGTTTCTTGAATTACATAGAAGAAAACTTGCAAAAATTGGTGAATGATTCAGCCCAACAGATTATTCTTAAAGATACGATGACTCATCACAACACATAAATACAACGTGCAAAGTAATAAAAGCAGAGGCATAAACCAACAAACATGCGCATATCGCCAGAAGAAGGCAAGAATATATGCATCAGCGAAACAGTTTTACTTCAATGGTGTATTCTACATTCGTTTCAAAGCATACAGCGAAATTCGCGTGGAAAATTACTGAAATTATATGTAAACAAGAGAAAGGCGTATATAGACCACACGGACACACGTACACACAAACAGATGCACGCATACACAATCACACAATAATAAGACGATTTCAACTTAACAGACAAACACTGTACACTCGTGCTCGGTATTGAGGTATTATTGGATACAGCTCCCTGCAGAGAAAGGTAACACGCGGCGCCAGTCACCATTGTTGTTACTTGGCGCACTCACTGGGGGAAAAGCAAGTAGAATGCGTAAAGTTGAGAGTGCATTAATATCTTGCGACAATTTTCATCGTGTTATTGTGCCATCAGAAGCCGACTATTATATTTTGTGAAAGACGAAGAAGAAGAAAAAAAAACCTCGCTCAGGAAGAATCTCACTAGCAGCAGGAACAAATAAAAAAGAAAGAAAGAAAGTGAGTGAGAAAAAAAGAACAACAGGTATAATGATATAACTCTTTTGAAATGCTGTTATCGCGGAACTTTGCAGTATCTGATCAGGAGACCAATTAGGCAATCCAATCACATCGCAAAGAGTCTGTCGCCTGATTTTACGGACCTCACAATTTCGATAATATCAAGAAAATACACCCACGCACATACACATATCAATACAAGATTTGAATTCAATGCAAGAAGTATTCAATGCTCTTAGTGTTTGACTCGCAAGTAATGTTTATATCGATCAACCAAGACCTGGTGATTACCTTACTGATATAATTCTCTAGATTCATAAAAATGTCTAGGGACGCTGCACTTCTGACAAATACATTAATGCGCAATGTTATGTCTTCAAATTCAAACCTGTGTATATTACATATATATATATGTGTGTGTGTGTGTGTGTGTGTGTGTGTGTGTGTGTGTGCGTGTGTGTGTGTGTGTGTGTGTGTGTGTGTGTGTTTCCTGGTTTTTGCTTTTATATGTAACCTATCGCGTTAGCCAGGAAAGCTGTTGATAATGATCGTAAGATTTGATAATACATAGTTCATTTAGTTACAGGGGGCTTGCCCTTCGCAATTTCTAGAGAGGTATCAAGTTAGAATATCCATATCATATTCAATATCGATTGTTAAGTATTGGCTTGCAGTAACAATTTTTATAGTGGGAATTAAAGGAGATATGAATAAGAAAACAACAACAACAACAACAACTCATAACAGTGTCCTTGACTGGATCGTATTGCGCTGTGTCCGGGTACACGTATGGTAGTCTAAAAGCAGGGAAAACAGAAAATAAAGCTTCATCGCAAAGAGGAGATCGCTATCAGGCGACGCCTATCTATTAACAACTTTCAGACAACAATAATTTATACACTGCATTTACGCACCTTTTTATTTCTACAAGGACTGCCAAACGATGTATGCCTTTGAAATGCCACGTTTCAACGTGCCCATAGTTTCTCTAAGATTGTGTAAACATGGAGTTGTGATTGAAAATGATTGATCGACGAAACACACACACACACACACACACGCACACACACACACACATGCACACACTCACAAACAAATTTATGAGAGACTTTTATGGCATATTCACGCCTACATGGTAGATATAAGAATAAACCATTAGAATATCGCTTTAACACCATGGGGATATTTTGTTCGTAAATATCTTAAAGTGACAAGGCAAAACGGTTTTTAAAGCTGCGTATGCTTCAGAATGTTTTCGCCCGTATGAACATCACTATACAGCTAAAAAAAGCACATTTCGAATTTGTCTTTCTTTGACTGTGCCAAGCATGTTTAGTACAGAGTGTTTTTTAAGAGTATTGTTTGTTTGGATTTATCAAAATTGGCCACTCAGGACACACTTAGATACAGATTGTTTTATAATGCTTCCACTTAGAAAATTCTCATTTGTGTTGTCCTTGATGCTTTCAGATATTGTGTAAAACAAAAAGATAGAAAACAAAATCTTTAAATACTTACAAATTTGATTTCCATAAGTGACCGAGATAGCAAAGTCAAAATAAATGATCCCACTATGCTGGAATATAGCCATCTTGATTATGGCAGCATAATTCCAAAGTGTTTATATACTTGAGTGTTTTGCAGTCATTTGAAAATCATTACAGCGATCAAAAAAGCTTCATTCCCCTCTGAGGCAATAGTTATCTTAAAACTACGTCATTAATGTAATTTTTGTCTTCATCTTTCGAGGCAATTATAGCTATACGCTGTTGGTGGAATACTCCTCATACAAAATTGGTGTCATCTGTACAATAGCATGAGCGTAAAGAGAGAGAGGGGGGGGGGGTGGTAAAGAGAAGTTGCCTAAAAGCCGTTTCAAAAGACGACATTCTGAAATTCCTATGGTGGCGATGTGTAGAAAAAAAAAAACCCACGAGATTCCACACCGATAAAAGGTTGCATGTTGAACCAAAATAGTGACCACCGACGTTGATTTATATAGCAGATGATGTTCGCTTTTCCAAGGGTTCGTTAATCCGATAAAGAAATAAGCTTCGTTATTCCGAAGATTCGTCATTCCGAAACACAAATTCCCTTACCCATTGATACCGATGTTCGTTAATCAGAAAATGAAAAGGGGTTTGCTAATCCAAACATTTATGACCCTATTTTGAAGGTTCGTTATTTGTACAGTTCGTTAATCCGGAAATGACGAGAAAGTGCGTACTGAAGAACCTTCGACATAACGAACTGTAAAAGATATAGCATTCAAAACACCGCTTGATATTTTGACTGTTTTTAGTTTCACTCACTTTGAGTGTGCTTTGTACCGACATCTAAATGGACGGAAAAACACCTAAAGCATACAAAACTTTTGAATACTGTGCTGTAACTATAGTAACAATATCACCATAGTTTGTCAGTCATTATTCTGCTACCACTGTTATGGAGGAAAATTAAGTATCATGTTCTTCTAAAATTTTCAGTTCCTACTCCAGTTATTTGATGGTTTCCTTTTTGCACTAAACAATTTTGAAGACATCTAGCAGAGTCTATAAAATCATACAGCTTAGATTATTTCAAAGTGGGAAACTCTAAATGTTCCGTTAATGGTTTGGCCGCTATAACTCTCAACAAAGAGAAATTGTTCTTTATTAGTCGCAGCACACTCACATGTACATCTCTTCTTTGTCATCGTCTGTTTTATTCTTCTCTCTTTCTTTCCACTTTTGTCACCGTGAAAATTATTTCCTCATGGGTAAATCCTAGGTTTGTTCATCCCCTTTCTGAGGCCTACACGGTTTTTTCTAAAATTTGTTATGTCATAAGTCATGCAAAAAAACCCTAATTTTATCTAATCATTTGAGTGTAACACATAATCATCTCTCCACGTCGGTGCTGAATGTATAGCTAAAAAATACGTTTCGTGGTTATTAATTTCAGTACGAATGTTATGACGTGACACATTTTCATTTTCTTTTCTTACCCATAAATTCAATTCAATCATATATCATTTGTTTTTTTATCGCAGGAAACCTCAGAAAACTCTTGTATTACGTTAATAGAATTAAAGAAAACATGAAATGTGATACGGATAAACAATTCTTGATTTACAGGCACTAAGTGTTTAGTTTGCTACTCGCATTACATGTGTACAGGATTCATGTCGCCGGGCATTGTATTTGTGTGGGTATGAATAAATCTTGACAGACAGACAATTATCGCCAGGGAAAGACGGCATGTCAATTTTTGTTGCATGGTGAGTTACCTTGGATGTGTGCAGCAGTGCCCCCCCCCCCCAAAAAAAAAAGAAAAACAAAAAAAAAACAAAAAAAAACAAAAAAAAAACACACCAAAAACACCAAAAACAACAAGACAAAATAAAAACACACACAGACAAGCAGACACACCAACAATAAAAACACAACAACACATTATTTTGGATGAAAATGCTCAACTTATAGATTTCGATTTACAATTCATTTGTATAAATCTGAAATCCATTTCAGTTGATATTATTTCCTTCATTCCTCTTAAAACTATACGATTTAGATTACATAAAGGACAGTGCCATGCCAGATTTCCTGCTAGATTACCTGCCAGCATTCAAACATCAACTTGAAATGACATCTTGTCAATCTCGTCTTTCTTCTTCCCTCTGTATGTGTTAGATTATTTGTACCTTTTGCAGGCATCAATGTATTGATACACTATGATTATTAGGGCCTACAGAAGTGATGGAGAGCCCCAAAGATGAGTGTAGTTTAATGGGAAATTGTGCTCTTCTTTCCCATGGTGATATGACAAAGTGAGACAATATAAAAACAACAACACAAAAACTAAAAAAGTGGCTATTTTAGAAATGTTTTTAGGCTTTGCTCACACATAAGGGAAGACCGGTCGCCGACCTTTCTACGACCATTAAAGACCTATCACTGGTTGGCAGCTGGTTGTCGCAGATCATAAAAATTGTTTTTTTCTTCTTTTTTTAGGAAATTGACAAATATTTGTCAGCATTCGGCGACCGGTCGGCGACCGGTTTTGGTGGGCTAGATAGAGGTTGTTGATGTTGCATCGTAAACTTTTTGCCGACCAAACTGCTCGACAAAAGGTTGTTTTGGTCTTCACTTGGTCGGGGAAAGGTAACCAACTCGTCGACGACTGATCGCCACGCCTTTTCAGGATTGGTCTTCAGTGATTTCTGGTCCTCGTCGCGAAAAATTTTCGTCGGCAACCAGCTGCCGACCATTTGCCGACCAATTAAAGAGCGATAGCAGAACAATTGCCAAGTGGTAACCGACCAGATTACATTAAAACATACAACTAAAATCTTTTTCGAAAGCACTTTAGAGTATCAGCGTCCAAGTGCCGCGTTCACTTGTCAAGTACTGTAAGTGTTTGATGCAGTCGACATTTAGTACTGCATCGATCTATATTCAGCCTGAAAACGCATTGAAGTAACCAGCTTCTATCTTGCTGACAGATCCAAAGCCGTGTCCTTGCAGATATTCGTTGAAAATACGTGATGGTATTGACATTCGTTTGTACGATCATTGTTCATAGTTTGCTTTGGCATGTAAGAGGAAAGGAGTCTAATTCCTCTTTATATGTGATTGACAATAACATTTTGAAAATGCCTTTGTTAAGCACCGCTTATTTTAGGTTTCTCTTTTCAAAGGGTTTATATGCATGCAAGGTCTCTTCGTTTTCTATCAATGGGACTAAGAATGAATTGAACTATTTCCCACAGTAACTCCGTTCTCCATTTAATTAATTTCTTCTTATGACAGGTAATAAGGCTTAATATGAAAGAATACATCTTCGATGTGCCTTTTTTTATTGAAAATGAAAAAAAAAAATATTGCTGTTGTCGTTGATGCTGTTTTTTGTTTCGCCAGACGCTTACACCCAGAGGTGTGCAAACATACAGTCCATCGAATCATACAGCCCACGAGTCATACAGCCCATGAGTTCGACACTAAGCAAACAAGGCCCGAGAGACCGTCACATTGTAGCCCTGTATTGTAATGTCGAACTCGTGGGCTGTTCTTACCTATTGAAATGTCGTATTCATGGGCCTTATTTGCCCAGTGTCGAACTCATGGACTGCATGACTCGTGGGCTGTATGACTCATGGACCTTTTCTCAATGTCGAACTCGTGGGCTGTATGACTCGTGGGTGTCGGTCTCGTGGGATGACCCCCAAATATTGACTGTGCAGGCTCGGACAGATATGGTTAATAAGCATTGCCGAAAATCCGAGCAGGTAGTTAACGCCTCGCTCATGTTCACTCACTCACTTAAGACCGCATCTATGTCTTTTGACACTTTACCTAAAGAGACCCCGTAAAATCCCCACATGGTAAACGCGCGATTCCCGCAAGCAAATGGATCCATTCCCTCCCAAATATACCACCATAAGTTGGCATACGACAGACAGAGTGTGAGACGTTTTCCCTCAAATTTGTAAGGACTATATGTTAAATATGGCGTGTAATCACTCTGCACATGCATATTCCTAAGGGCAATTCGCTTGTTGCAGCCCCCCCCCCTAAAAAAATAGTGGGTGCACGTCACGAGACCGAGACCCACGAGTCATACAGTCCACGAGTCATCCAGCTTACAAGTCATACAGCCCATGAGTTATACAGCTCACGAGTCATACAGCCCATTAGTTCGACACTAAGCTAAAAAGGCCCACGAGACCGACACATTAAGCCCCGTGTTGTATCTGTCGAACTTGTGGGCTGTTCTTGTCTAGTGTCGAACTCATGGGCTGTATGACTCGTGACCTGTATGACTCGTGGACCTGTTTTCAATGTCGAACTCGTGGGCTGTATGACTCGTGGGTGTCGGTCTAGTGGGATGACCCCAAAATAGTTAGAGACAAGACGAAAAGTTTTCAAAGAATAACAAAACAGCCACGGGAATGCGATACTTATAAAAAAAAGGATTAAGTCACACCCTCCCTAATATGAGGTTCCATTCTTTTTTATTCAAAAACATGTGAGACATTCGATTGGTGTTTCATGTCGATCCAACACATTGAAGTTTACAGGGAAGAGGCGGCCATTACACAATGCTTTGATTTTGTCCTAGATTCCGGTAGCTGCTTCTTTTATAACATTGTGGTATACATTGTGAGTTCAAGGACTGCGATTTTACACGAAGGGCATAGTAACCAGTATTTCGTCTCTTTTATCAGCGAGCAAAGTACACACACACAAAGACACACGCACATATATACACGCACACACAGAAGAAAACGAACAAAAACTGTCTGGAAGAAGACAAGAAGATGATATGTTAAATGCTTTATGTTCAGCATGATTGAACTTATCTATTGATGAGCCCCTTCTGATGTCTAGGGCAGAGTTCATGCAGGAGAAAAGGCTGGCGCATTTGTTTTTTTTTTTTTTTACGGAACTCTCTATCTTCTTGTATTGACTGCCTTGCAGACAAATGGCAAGGGGGGGGGGGTAGGGCCTTTTTAGGGAACGAGGTCCATCAGCGGATTTATGAAATAATAGTAAGAACAGCAGTAGCAAACAAAAAGAGCAGGGGAGCAAAACGGAAATCACGTTGAAAGGTGATATAATTTGAAGTTTTTATACATCACATTACACGCAAGCATACAGTATACGTGTATAAGAACAAACGCTGCATTCATGTGTATTATATTATCACATCGGTTAAGAGAAGTTTAAACATACAAACATATCTTTTTAATTTCACTCAGTTGCAGCGAATGTCCCCCCGTCCCCTCCATGGATGACTCAAGTTTTGTATCCTCCCAGCTATGGTATCATGGCAACCGCCTTTTCATCGACGGTTGACCATACAAGATAATCGAAAACTTTCATAGGTTAGGCATGATCATTCGGTTACAGTTCGTTATTCCGAAGGTTCGTAAATCCGAAAAATAAGTAAAGTTCGTTATTCCGAAGGTTCGTTTCTCCAAAAATGAAAAGAGGTTTACATATGGGACTCTGTGGAAGAACAGCCATATTTTGCAAGTACGGCTGAACGGGCAATCCCCCGTTTATTCATATAGGCATTTTCTTGCAAATTGTGTATATCTTTCATCTGGAGAGGGAAATAAGAACAACAACACCATTCTGAAGGTTCATTAATCCGAAAGCGAAATAAGGTTCGTGATTCCGAAGGTTCGTTAACACGCATCATCTGTTCATTTCAACAAGTCTTATTCTTACGCATCATCTGTTCATTTTAACAAACTAATCTTATTCTATTTTAGTTTCGAAATTATGAATCTTCTGAATAACTCTCCAGATGTTCGGAGTAACAAACCATTTTTCATTTTCGGATTAGTGAACATCTGGGTACAACAAATTTGTGTGTTTCGCAATAACGAACCTTTGGAATAACGAACCTTACCTCATTTTCGGATAATCGAATCTTCGGAATAGCGAACATCACCCGATCATTGAAGTTATGGCTTCTACCAACCTTTAGCAATCAAGTGGACAAGCTGTCATCCGCTGCTGTGGATTTTTTCAAGCCAAGTCATCACATCGTTTCTCCTTGCTGTCTGCTTGGCGTTCAATCACTGTACCAAAGATTGGCGCCATAGTGTAGGCTGAATTCTTGTCAAGGCCGGGTCACACAGCCCAAAAGACGCGTATACGCATGAATCACGCAAGAAATTCGAGCCTTACGCGATACATGCGCGATTCGCGCATTTCATGAGTTTGTCTGACGTGGAACGTTCGTAGTTATACGCCGATGTGCGCCGGATCGCCGCTTTACGCGATTCCAGGTTTTGAGCAGCTGCAAACTCGGCGTCGGGTAAGAGTTTACGCAGTATTGCGCTGTTTTACTTAATTTTTGCGCAGTTTACGTAGTTCTTACGCGGACAATGCGCGAAATATGCGTGGAATATCAGTGATCGTTCGCGAAAATGTTTCCACTATCGCGTTCATGCGCGAATCATGCGCGATTCATACGCAGTTCATTAGTGATAATGCGCAGATTATGCGTGGTTTTCCGTTGACCTCAGTCGTCGCTTAACCACGTATTCGCCCTATTTGGGGTCTTTGCGTGCCTATGCGCCCAAAGTGCGTGGTTTGTTGGTGATTTTTGCGTGATCTTTCCGTAGTTCTTGCGCAATTCATCGGTGATTTTCATCGCGTAAATCAGCGAAAATTCTCGACGGACAAGCACGCACAACCAAATTTCATGCGTGATTCATGCGTTTACTCGACTTTTGGGCTGTGTGACCGAGCCCTTAAGTGCGGGGTTATTCCTCTCTATCCAGATGAACTCTTTCACCGTTCTTGACCAAAAGTTCCTTTCCAACGCTAGTATTGTAGGAGTGGCTGAAAGCGCGCCCATAAATTGCTAACGGCTTTTAGAATCCATACCTTCCGTTGTCATACAAAATGTCTGAAGGGGCAATTAGTTACATGAAAAACAAATGTTTTCTGTATTTTATGATATGAATAAAAGCAACCACAAAGAAGCTTCTAGGGTGTTAATTCATGCAACCCTATATTATCCCTGTCCATCAGAATGTTCGTAGGCTTCTTTCATGTTCTTTCATTTCCGAACACATTTTTGTTCCAGGCATCTGTTTCCATGAACGGCAGAAAAGAGTTAAGTTTTGACGTTTATAAAAATTGATCGATAAAATTCAAGATTACCCCACTTTTTCTGGTGTGGAGTAGATTAAAAGTCGGTAACTTGGGTGCTGTAAACCCCAGAGGGAGGAAAGATAGGGGTTAGATTTGAAAAAAATGGAAACCATGACATGCTTTATGGAAAGAGGTGGGGTTTAATTGAAAAACCTTGTTTGTGGTAGTGGGTGCGTCTAGCCCTTGTACCAGCTGCCTATAGTCTCGATGGCGGGAATCCTCTGTAATATAACGGTTTGATGAAAAGTTGATGATAACGAGGCTACATGCACAATCGCTTAAATCACAACATTATTTACACTGCAAAATAAGTAAGAGAATAGATATGTAGCAGCTCAAAAGGAAATGAACCAGGAGCTAACTTAATATAGAGCTAACAGGAAGGACTACAACTACGTGGTATGCGGTAGGATAATATTGTATATATTATGGTATAGGGACACTGGTAAAATCTTTCTTGGAAAATTTCAAGCCGTTGCCCCACCACCAGTGCTCACCATATTTCAACTGGATTATTATCACCTGCCGATTAACACCTCTTTTGTTTCAATTGTATTCTAATTGTTTGGGATACCTAAAATCTTTGCCGTTGGTTCGCAAAATAAGTTTTCTTGCTCCCTCGACGTGCTTCATATCCCCTGAGCGTATATGGATCTGGTTTGTGCTTCCTACATCGGAAAGAGGAAATCCTGTTGTTTAAGCTATTTCTAACGTTATGACTTATTTGTTATGACCATGAACAAGAAGTACTTTAGTACATAGATTAAAATGGTCTTTACATCTGGTATACTTAAAGATATTTCCCACCTGTTTGTCTTTGTACACTCTATAGAAAAATAGGTTCAACTTTGCACCTGTATTAGTGTCACAGTTGGAGCATCTTTACAAGTGCAACTTTGCACCTTTCAGACCAGAAAGGTGTAAAGTTGTACCTATTTTTCTTAGGGTGTAACTACAGCTGAGAATTATTCATAAGAGTGAACAACGGTACGAGGCGCGTTATTCCGAAAGTTAGCTCATTCGAAAACGAAATAAAGTTCGTTATTTGGAAGGTTCATTCATCCTTAAATGGAAAAAAGTGCGCTAATAAGAAATATAAATAAAGTTCGTTATTCCGAAGGTTCATTAATACGCACCTTCTTTTCATTTTCAGAATAAGGAACCTTATCTCATTTTCGGAATAACAATTTTTCGGAAAAACGAACCCTTTTGCAATTTCTGATTGATAAACCTTTGGAAAAGAGAACCTCTATCTCAATTTATTATTGAAGAATCTTCAAAATACAGATCCTTATCTCATTTTCACATTAATGATCCTTCAAAAATACGAACCACATTTGATTTTTGAAATTAGAACTTTTGGGATAACGAAGTTTATTTTATTTCGGATTATTGAACATTACCAGTAAACTACAATGACATCAGTACCACTGCAAAGAAAACAAAGAAAAGCAAAAAGCAAAACCCTTCAACGCGCATTTGAAGTATCATGCATTGGTATCTTTTTGAAATCATGTTGTTTTAGTAATAGCGATAATTTGCCTGATAATAAAGCCCCACCCCTAAAAAAGGTGGGATATTCTAAACCATGAGCAATGCTCACCAATTAAAAGCACTTACATACAATGAAATTGTACTTCTTTTTGAAATTCACTCTCTTGGCTTCTTCGCGGGAACAAAATAATGCGTTCTGAATTCTGAATCTTTCTATACTAATTTTCGCTTGCAAACATACATGTACATTCTTTTTTTTCTCGCAGTAGAAGAAATCGGTTATCTCACATTATCGATTTTTCCAAACGACTCCGTAGCATTTTGCAAAGGTCAAGGGAAAAAAAAAGATATTGCACGTGAAAAAAAGCATGTTTCGCAGGCATATTATTCCGAAACACTGATAGAAGGGAATACAACCCAGGGTCTATTCTAAGAATAATGTTGTAAAATGTATGTATGTATGTATGTTTGTTTGTTTGTTTGTTTGTTTGTTTGTTTTGTTTTTTTATGAGTTTTTTTCCGTTTCCTTCTCACTGTCACTCAAGCTGTGTGTGTTGTTTTTACTGCATGGCGGCCGTTTGCCATTCTCTGTCCTCTCCCCTGTTTTGTTATGCCCCTTGCCTCTCTTGTTTTTGTTACGTAAATCCACGGCCCCATTAAAGGGATGGTATAGTTTGGTTGAGATGAAGGATTCAGATTTTAAATTTTTGCAAGATAATTAAAAATATCACGTATGAAAATAAATGTTAAGAGCATACAATTCTAAAAGGAATTCCAGGTTCATTTCATGAAAATTGGTTTTGAAATATAAGTTGCTGAGATATCACAAAAATAAAGTAAAACAAGGTGATCATAATAAAAGGTGGGACCCAACGTTTATCAGGACCTCTTTGGTTTTGGATATCTCAGCCGTTGCAAAACCAACATACATCAAATTTGGTTCCTCTTAAAATGAAGGGTTTCTCATTACCTCACAAAAAGGTGGAAACCTGAAGACCTGTCTCAACCAAAACTATACCATCCCTTTAAATGGAGTGTACACTGAGTACTGGTTTAGGTGGGGATTCATGTTTTGAACATTCCTAAGTGAGATAATGAGAAACCTCTTATGAAATATGAAAGAGCATGTAATTTTAAGAAGGATTCAACGTTTATTTGATGAAAATTGGTTTTCAAATGGCTGAGATATCCCCAAAAAAGTGATAATAATAAAAGACTACAGGCCACGCCTTTTATTATAGGATCTCTTTGTTTCTCCTTGTTTTTGGATATCTCAGCCATTTCAAAACCGATTTTCATCAAATAAACTTTTGATACCCCTTAGAATTGCATGCTCTGTGACATCTCATAGAGTGGTTTCTAAATATCTCGCAAAACGTTAAAAGCTAAATCCTCACCTCGACCAGAACTGTACACACCCTTTAAGGTCAATATCCATTTATGTGTGTCCTCGTCTTCGTCTATGTCTCTGCATGTACTTGTCCCTATCTCTGTTTTGTACCTTCATCGCGTTTTCGTGTGTTATTACATATCATATTTATTGATGTTAAAGGCACAGTCGCTAAACGTTTGTTTTTGTTTGTTTGTTTTTGTTTTTTACTTTTAGATATGTGCCCCCTGGATGTTTTTTGAGAATGATTGCATTGTTATTTGTATGTAAATGAAAACTGTTTGCTGGAAATAAATGCCATTGAGCTGAAACTGAAACTGTAACTGCTGTGTTGGCTTTTTCATGCTCCACGAAAGAATACAAAGAGTGTGAAAGATACCCGTTGCGCAGTCACGCATTTAAACACGCAAACAATCACACATAAGTGAGATATTTTTATATCTGGGGGGGGGGGGGTAGAACCGGTCATCATCATCATCATCATCATCATCATCATCATCATCATCATCATCATCCCTGATCATCATCGATATTTCAACAAATCACTTTAACACATGCTTTAAAACGCAAAATACTCTGAAAGTGAGCACAACCTCCTTCACCTTACACGAGACTTCAACTCTTACCGTAATATCGGGGAGCTTATAATTATTGGCATCATTTTGATCTCTAAACTAATCAGGCTGAAACAAGGAAATCAATGCTGCGTATTTGCCCTTTGATTTCGCAATATGTTGGTATATTGCAAAATAACATTCAAGCGCAGCAAGCAGATATAATATGCTCACTGCACTTGCACGATCGTGTTAACTGAGAGGCGCTGCAGTAGTTCAGACATTAAATTCACATTAAAGCTTCTAATCACACTCGGGTCGAAAGGGCCAACGTGTAGTCGATACATTGACGCGTCAATCTCTCTTCTCTTCCTTCAAGTTGAAGTTAAAAATGAATGGTATTATACAGTTTCAGGCATCAAAGCCCAGCTGCTCTAGAGCTCTAAGGTTGTGAAAAAGATTGAGTAGGGCAATCATCAGTTTAGTTTTATTTGCATCATAATAGTGTAATCACCTCTATCCTTATTCCTCTTGGCCATATACAGCAGGGGATTTCATGTGTACTTGGTTGTTGATGTAATACTAACGGCAGGACGATCTGGCAGAACAGTTACTCACGTGGAGGGGGTCTCTCCGGGTGAATAAGAACACACACACACACACACACACACACACACACACACACACGTCATTCAATAAGACGTCGGGGGTAGTGTCTCGTATTATCTCGTGATTATTGTTTCAAAGATTTCATCTTTCTGCTGACATGTATTTTAAGTATGAAATGCAGAGAAACTAAAACTATGGAACATTTTGGCATTAGAGCACGCTGTCGCACAGATTATGGTGAAGCCTGACATGGGGGCCTGTTGCATAAAACTTTGTACATGTACCTGAGAAGAAAAAAAAATAGGCTGATTTTAGCATATTTCCTGTGTTAAAGCCAACAGAAGCATCATACTAACCTGAGCTTTCAGTTCTTACCAGAGTTTTTCTCAGGTTAAACGTTTTATATAAAACAGGCCCCAGGTGCCAGAGAAACTAACACATCATGTATCTGTTTAAAAATGTGAAGAAGTGACAAAGACCGACGCTCACCTCTGACGTTGGACTGGAATCACAAGTAAATCCAATTTTTGATGTGAAGTGACTTGATTCTTTTTTTTTTTTGGGGGGGGGGGGTTGTAAGAGTACATCGACCTTGCAGTTGCAACCATTCGTGCATACCATGGTCACCTACAATTTCAAATTGAAAAGACAGAAAATTCTTTGCCACTTGGGAGAAGATTGAGAAAAAGCAGTGAAGTTTGATCACAACATGGCATCACTCAATCCTTTGTAACCCAGGGGAGGATCCAGGAATTCCGTAAAGGGGAGGCGCCTTAACAAAATGAAAGAGGGCGCACGCCCCCCCCCATTTTTTCCTTTTTATTTCTTCTATTTTAAGCAAAATAAATAGGGGGCGCGCGCCCGGTGCACCCCCTGGATCCGCCACTGTAACCTGTCCAGATATCTTTGAGTTGACTGACGAAAACTTTTTGGGTCGTTTCAATTCAGTCGTCGTCAGTTTGCGTCATTCTGTTTCATGAACTGTCAATAAACTTTTGTCATAAGGTTGCGATGTGGTGGAGTCAGCCATCTGCTGACTGCACATGTTTGTTCTCGCTCCATTATCATCCGTAACGATAAGTCGAGAAGATTGAGGGTTCATTACCCCTACGTGAGTTGGCAAATAAACATAAACATTAGACGTAAGGTCAAGACGCAAGTTCAATGTTATTGGGGACAATCTGAACATTTCTTTAAAACTATGCCATTTTCCCCAATTTCTATTTTTCAATATTTCAGTGATTTGAAAGCAATATGCATAATGCTTAGATGAGTACATAATACTTCAAGGAACTTTGAATCACAGCGGCTTCAACAAAACATGGATACAATTATAATAATATCCACTTTGTTTTTAGATAAGTAAACAAGTAAGCAAATACAATGTCATTCTTCAACTCTTTATATATGGAAAGAGGAATTCACAAGAGAAGAATAGCTTGTAGATTTTGTAAATTACTCCGGGAGATGAAGGCATCTCAAGATTCGTCAAGGACTCCATGTATGAAAATTTTGATATCATGACGTCAGGCGAAACAAACAGAAAGAAAGGACTATGACAATGACAAGGACGAAAGCAAGCAAGGACGGAACAGACAGGAAAACAAACATGTGCATCATGTACCCCTATCATTATGAACTGTGAACCTCTGTTATGTAGCAACGATAAGGTGGATTCGGTCATCTGGTGGCTAGGCATGTTTATTTTTGCTACACATATCATCCGTGACGATGACTTGGACAAATATGAAGGGTTCAAACGTCCTATCATAGAGGTGATACGTGTGCAAATAAACGCAACAATTGATAGGAAGTTCAGGATGCAAGGTCAGTGTTATTAGGAACAATTTCAACATTTCATTTGAAATTTGTATGGTTAACTGGATCTTTTTTTGTGTGTGATTTCAATTCTTCTTACATCTTACATATCCCGTAGTCAAGAAGACCGTTGGGGCGCCACAGAAGACTTCACAGACAGTTTCCTCCACCCCTTCCTCTCCTCTGCCTTCCTTGGTGCCTCTCTCAACCTTTGACCTGTCCAGTCTCGTATGTTGTCTTCCCACCTCTTCTTAGGTCTTAGGAGATGGGATTTGAACTAGAGCGTGTAATCAAGCTGTGATTGTGCTCTGGTAACAGATCCCGGTGCAAACATGGAACCTTCTAAAAGTCAACATACTCCGACCAAATCTTGCACATTTTATTGTTATTATTTTTATTTTGCATGCGTATGTGTGTTTTTATGTGTGTGTGTGTTTGTGTGTGAGTGTGTCATACAAGCTTAGCCGTTGCTTTAGATAAAACTTAATTCCCGCTTCCAAAGTTATTTGTCACCCTGAAGTCACAGGATGAATTGTAATCAAAGTTGTCATAATGTCGACTGCCTTAAAGGGATGATACATAGTTTTGGGTTTTTTTTGTGACATAATCGATTAGAGCCCACTCTTACGAAATATGAAAGAGCACAAAATTCTAAGAGGAACTGAAAATTTATTTGAGGAAAATCGGTTTTGAAATAGCTGAGGCATCCAAAAACAAAGTACAACAAAGTAAAATAAAAAATGATAAAAAAGTGACTCCCACCTTTTATTAGGACTTCTTTGTTTTTGGATACCTCAGCCATCTGAAAACCAAATTTCATCACATAAACTTTTAATTCCTCTTAGAATTGTCTGCTCTTCGAAATTTCATATGATAGTTCCTAATTATCTCCCAAAATGTTAAAACCTGAATCCCCATCTCAACCAGAACTACACCATCCCTCTAGATTACTAATAATTCAGACAGACAGCATGGATTGCCCATAACGTCATATATATATTACAGGCTTAGAGCGACAAAACCTATAACACCATGCAATCATATATCTGATAATGAGTTTCCACAGGTGTTCAAATTCAAGCAGTGTACTTTGTGAAGGTGTGAGAAAAAGATTGAAAAATTGTCTGCACATCGTATATGAGGTTCAAAGAACTCTCCCCGTCCAAACTCCCACCCCCCCCCCCCCCTCCCCTCCCCGCCCCGCCCACCACAGACAAAGTAAACGTACTTCCAGGCAGTGGTAGATTATCTCCAGCTATATCTTCGTCTATATCTTTTTTTCTCTCTCTCTCTATGTCTTTTTTGGTCACGTCAGAGTTCATTTTTTACCCAATCTCTCCCACACCTACACATGTAGGTAAGTGCATAATTTTTGTTGTTCTTTTTGTAGATATCTTTATTAATCAAAATTTAGTTGAATAATGTATATATTTGTTTGTACTGCATGCCTATTTCTACATGATCTTAAAGCACGTACTCCCACGTACATCCGTTTGTAATTTGTAAGGATCGACCTACTCCATAAATCTTCAAAGGCTTTTTAGTAGGTTCCTCCCACTGAAATGAGTAAGATCTGCCTATCAAAGTGCATAGACACTTAATTTTTTGTCACCCACTTAGTTTATTATTTCACATTGGACGCCATATCCATAGAGATTGCATCTACTAGGTCGTTTAGTTACTTATTTCCAAAACTGGCAATCTCTGCTTGAAATAATTCTACTTACAATTCAGACGGAAAATTAAACAAACAACAAAGAAAGAGACAAATTCCATCATTGTAGTGCATTATTCATTACCAGTTGTGTTTGAAACTTCAATATGTTCAGATTGTGTAAAGTGAAAGTAGAAATAAATGTGAGCTGAATTGAGAAAGAACGTGAATGTGTTCGAGGGATCGAGATATATTATTTCAAGAGATACACCTTGAAAGGGAACTCAGTGCATTCAAGGTGAGGGTGCATTTTGTTTTCGTAAATGGGAGGAATTAGAAATACGCATTAAGATTTAAATGACAGTTCATACGTTTAATGAATATCGATAAGCATGGTTAAAATTGAGCGGCAATATTGAGCTTGATTTGTAAGTTTAGGTTGACATAATTGCATTTAATCGTTGTTCCGTGTCTTACAAATGTACAAAATATCGTGATGGATAGACATAATTATGCAAACGTACTATGATTTCTTAAAGATTACTAGAATAGCTTATCAATGTGTGCATAATGTGTATGGGTACAAAATGTCTCTCCTTAGCTCTATAATCATTTCAAATAATATACCAACTGGTGGCTGGTGAGAGTTAGCACCGTTGAATGTGCACACAGTTATGAAATTGGAGAGAAAAGTAAACGAGAGAATATGCAGTATATCATATGTCTTTGAAACGTGGACCTATTCTATCCTGTCTCTACATTATATACATAATAAGCGTATCAGTTCGAAACACATCACATAAAACCTTAGATGTTTTCGAAGCACATTATCATTGCTCCGCAGCAATGATTCAGTTGAAAGGGCGTGTTCTTTAAGGCTAACGCACTTTGGAGTGATACCATACTACTCAATGCAAGATAAAAGGATATTACCTCAATCTGTCCTTCGCCCCGACATTCGGCTCTTTGAGTTCTTAATGTAACATAAAACACGCATTGCGCTTGTTCTATGTTTGTTGGATTTCTATTTCTGTTTTCCCCTTTTCTGTCAAACAGAGGAAAGAAAATTCCATCACGCGAACTTATATTGATTACGATTATATGCTTCGATTGCTTTTGTTATGTTACCATGGAGACTCGACCGTCATTCATAATTCTAATAATGTAAAAACAACAACATCCAAGACACTTATTCCTGCAATTGTAGCTGACATGGTACAATACAGAACTATGGTATAGAGCAAAGCATTGTGTAAAATGCTTTGCGAGTTCAACCCCGAATAAAATTGAACAACCAAAAAAAAAAATCTCCAGGCGTTTTCTTTCTTCGTTGAGTTACTTGCGTTTTGTTGAATTTACAACTCCAGGCCTATAATCATTCTCTATTCTAACATTCTTTGTGAGAAAAATAAATTGCAATAAATCCTTCCACATGCATTTGAACACTTTGCGTCATTCTACGCTTTAGTCTGCTACTTTTTTTTATATATTATTACTTGCACAACATTTCATTCTGTCGAGACTCATCACAACCTTGTTGACAAAAATTGAAATAAGATTTGAATTGAATCTATTTCCAGAACTTTCTCAAAATTCTATGAGACAACCCATTCCCACCCCTTCCCTCCATTATTGACTGTTCCTCTGCTGCACGAGTTATGGTATGACGTAGGTACACCCATATCGCTCAATTTACCACTTGATTTGATTTAATGTGCAAGGTGGAATAAAATTCGATCTACATGGTGAAAAAATACAACTTGTCACATATAAGTTGTTGTCGCATATCAAGTTGCACTTCCAAAATGAAAAACAAATATAACGTTACAGGAAAGAAGAAAAATGGAAGAAAAGATACAACATAAAACGCCGTCCAATACCAGCAAGCAGAGCGCAAAGATTTGAAACCTCTTTCAGTGTCAATGAAATGGATGAATTCGGTTAAATCTAATTGTTCTGAAGATTCGTTATTCCGAAGGTTCATAATTCCAAACATTCTTTAATATGCATTTTCTAGTGATTTGATTTGATTTTTTATTTTGTTTTATTTCATTTATTTATTCATTTATTTATTTTATTTCATTTATTCATTTTTTATTTATTTATTTATTTATTTATTTATTTTTTATTTATTTTTATTTTATTTTTTTTTTTTTTTTTTGGGGGGGGGGGTAAATCCTTGTTTTTAATTAAGTCTAATCAAGCATTTTTACATAATAAAACCCAAACAATGGACCCGTATACGATAAGAATGAAGAGTTGTATTTGTTTTGCACTTGTTTTTTTTTTTCGAAATAGCTCACACGTTTGGAAGAAACCAAATTCCTTAGTTATACATGAAAATAAAGTCTTGCTGACTATTGGGCCTCTTGATGAAACGGTAGCCTATAAAACTGCGTAATAATTTACTATTTTTGTATGCTTTTTTCTTTTCATTTCTTTTATTCTGTACCTAGGGCAGTAGGGTCATGTAAGTAGATTAGTATGATGTAATTTAAGAACGGAAAGCTTTTCAAAACTTTTTGCAAATAATTAACAGACAATTACGCAGGATGACCCACATATTATTATGTATGTTGTATTTGTATTTGTATCTATTAATCATTTTAAGCTGTTTCCTGTTCACTGAAAAAAATGACTGTTTTCAATGAATTAAGGCTTGTGATTAGAGGTTCTACAGAGTCACTTTGAAGAGGATATGATTCCTTTTGTAATTGATATTTGGAAAGTAAAATGTATTTCTGGAATTTACTTCCGATCAAGTGGTCTTATAGTTGATATACGGAATAGGAAATATCGGTTATAACAGTTTTAGTATAATGATATGTGAAATGGAATACGCATGATGAGCAACATCTATTGAGCATAACTGTACGTATATTAATAGAAATGAAATTCTGGAGGTACAATGATGCTAATATCATGGTCTTTTATATCTAGGGTAGCCTTCTCAATATGAAATATCCAAAAACAAAGTTTAAAGCAAAGCGATCCTGATAAAAGGTGGGTCCCACTTTTTATATGAGGATCCTTTTGTTTTCGATATCTCGGCCATTTCAAAACCAATTTTCACCAAATAAACTTTGAATCCCTCTTAGAATTGCATGCTGTTTCATATTTCTTATGAGGTTTCTCATCATATTACAAAAGAAGTTGGAAACCTGCAGTCCCCTCCCAACCAAAACTATAACATCCCTTTAACACTACAAAGAGGCTATCCTATAGATAAATAAAACTGTATCACTACCACAGTTACAGTTCGTTATTCCGAAAATGAAATCAGGTTCGTTATTCCCACGGTTCGTTTTTCCGAAGTTTCGTTCATCCGAAAACGAAATAAAGTTAGTAATTCCGAAGGCACTTTTTCTTTTTATATTCGGTTTAACGCACCTTCGGAATAACACCACACGTGTTCGGATCATTGAACCTATTTTTCATTTTCGCACTAACGGACATCTAGGTATACGAACATTGCGTAGTTCGGAATAACGAACCCGAATAACGAACATCACTCCATTAACATTATGTAATTATTGCTATTGTCATAATATTATCTGACTTATTTTATATTAATATTATAACACTACGAACATAAGTATTAGTATTATTGTTATCATTATCATCATGAGGTTTATTTTGGTCTTATTTTGGTCACCATTAGGTCTATTGCTTGAGATTTAGGTCGTGATGACAAATATTGTATAAAAGGACCTATCCACTATGGGCCGGTTTTGAACAATGAATCGCCTGTGTATAAACCCAGAGGCCTATTTGCTACACTGCAGTCCTGCCGCTTAATAGAGGGACTTGGTTTCCCACAAACGCCAACGTGAACTCAGTTTTGAGGTCAACAGTAAATAGCTCTAAAATTCCAACATTGTTATGTTAGTAGTCCAAGGCAGACAAGGCTTATTAGTCCATGGGCCAGGCCAGATATTGGTACCATCTGAGGTGGCAAAACCTTTTTGGTGTCATTTTGTTTGTCGGGCATAGATATGCTTATTAAGCTATGATAGCATTTCCAAATGAGTAGCTTAGTCATAGTAAATGAATTTTTAACCAATTTGGTCTCGTTGTTATATCCCTATACTTCTGAATCGAAACTAACCGCTATACAAAGAAGAGCGCTGTCTTCTGTATGTTCCATAGAGCTGTAATATGCAGCTCTATGGTATGTTCACAGGTGTTCTATTGTAAACGCGGTGCGCTTAGTCTTTATTCAAGGCAGCGAAGGGAATATCCAAAGGGTTATGATGTCCACAGCGCTTAGTCTTTATTCTAGACGGCGAAGGGAATATTCAAAGCGTATGATATAGTGTATATCCTTTTATCTAAAAACAACAACAACAACAAAAGCAATTCCTCGTGAATTTTACCGTATCTTTCAATTATTTATCATTTTCCCGCGAAAACGCTTCGGTGAAAACGCTGATACCACGCCAATGTCGCTTTATTTCCCTCCAACAATATAAGATATGCAAAAACAATGTACCGGTACACTACAATACATTATAATGAATGATATTGTAAATGAACAGAGTGATTTTTGTTTAAAACTGATGTATTTGTTGATAGGGTAGTATAAAAACAGTATAGATAATCCCTTTTATGAGGAACTTTAGATATGATAACGGTACATTGGTCTAGATAAAGACTAAGCGCACCGCGTGACAGCTGTGGACATCATAACCCTTTGGATATTCCCTTCGCTGCCTTGAATAAAAACTAAGCGCACCGCGTTTACAACAGAACACCTGTGGACATACAGAAGGCAGTGCTCTTCTTTGTATAGCGGTTTAGTTTCGATTCAGAAGTATAGGGATATAAAAACGAGACCAAATTGGTTAAAAATTCATTTATTATGACTAAGCTACTCATTTGGAAATGCTATCATAGCTTGATAAGCATATCTATGCCCGACAAACAAACTGACACCAAAAAGGTTGTGCCACCTCAGATGGTACCAACAACCCATTTTTCGGGTCTTGGCCCATGGACTATATTGAGTGAAATCAAGCGATTATCAAAGCCGAGGGGAAGCTTAAATAATCTCTTGTTTTCATTCATGTCAAATGCTTACCCTTGGATTTTTTCCTTTTTATGATAAATCGAATCCCCTCTGTTCTCTCTCCTGCCCAATTTAATGCCGAATCTTTGTATTGATTTTCTGTAATATAAGTTCAACCATGTGTGCGAAGGCAAGTACAGCTAATGATAAACATTAAAGACATCGTGCGTCGGGAAAAAAAACAACATGCATACGAACAACTACATTGAAGACAAACTCTTAATTCAGCTTATGCTTTACAGTATTTTTTTATGGTTTAAGTTTTTCTCTGTATTTCAAAGAACAAAGAAATGCTCCAACATAAAACGTGCACCCACGCCACGAAAACCTTGAATGCTGATGATAAAAAAAAAAATGTTACAGCATGTATTGAGTACAGAACCTGCACAATAATTATGTTCACAAAACACCACATGCCCACACACTCGTTTAGGCGCGTCTTGTATTTGCATGTCGACTTTGAATAATAAAGAGGTATAATATACTATTCTTCATACTTTGGTATAATCAACGGCAACTCAACCACAGCCTACAATAGATATAAAGTACGTAGGCGATTTTTAACTCGTTAATGAGATTTCTTTGCACTGTAGAGGCACGCAATATCATTTATATAAAGGTCTCCAAAGGTTATAGCATGGTTAAACTTCCGCCGTTATGGTCTTACTGCGGATCTCGGAATGTTGTTACATTTCATATTGGAATGCTGCTCGAGTTTGCAGGGTTTAAAATTATCAGGTGGATGCCGCGTCATATTGCACGCGTATAATTATGTGATTCACCAGTTGTCGGTAATGCAACAAGAATGAGTGTCAGTTCGTCACAGGTTATATACTGACGACTTTACTCGCTCCATCCTGAAATATGTAAAGAATCCCTTTAAAGGTTCATCACATTGTTCATGAACATTAGTATCGTATGTGTAATTTACATAATTAGTTAAGTGTATATATTTCTATGCACATGTGTATGTAGTGTATGATACAATAATTACAATAATAATTGTAACGTACTCTCATTAAACAAATATATGAATAACTGGAAACGTATTTATACATGAATATATATCTACATCTATATATATGCAAGAAATGTTGTGGAGACATATAGGCGTAAAACAGTAGTATTCAATATGGTTATATATATAAAATATATATATATATATATATATATATATATATATATGAAGAGCTTGCTTCCAAAAGGCGCTAAATCCATCATTTTTCAATGGATTTAACGCCTTTTGGAAGTAAGCTCTTCATATATATATATATATATATAAGTATACTCTAAAAAAAAATCGAGTGAAAATATTCACTCTTAAAAGAGTGAATACAAAAAAGAGTGGATTTAGAGTGAAATTGGAGTGAATTTTGAGTGAAAATGTTCATTTTCACTCGTTTTAGAGTGACCTCAGGGATCACTCCAAAATCTCCAAGTGATCCTTGAGGTCACTCCAAAATGTATTTTTGTATTCACTCTTTTAAGAGTGAATATTTTCACGCGATATTTTTTAGAGAGATACAAAGGGAGCGAGAGAGAGATAGACAGACATATCTATTCATAATTCTCCTTTATCTATGCGTACAGACTAATGAACAGTCTCGTTTATACATACCTACATTCGTTCTGGTGAAGAAGATTCTTGGGGGACCAAAAGCTACTCAATCAGGGACAATCATGAGTACCGTACAAAATTGTGTGTGGAGAGAACATTGAGCTATCTTTTCTTTGTTAGCAAGGTAACAACTGCTCGATACAGTTAACTACCAGTAACGTGACCGTCACCAACCGACAACATAATGTTAACAGTACAAATCTGATCAAGCTTTCTTATACACTGGTTAGAAATTAGTAAGATTTTTCGCATAAGAAGAAAACAAAAAAAGAAAGACAGGAAAGTACTTGCAGAACTTATGTTTTACTTATATTTTACATTGTAAAAGGTTGAGGCTTACAGAAAACATGAAATCAAATCAGGTTAGATAACTATTCTGTCGATCTCGTCCATCAGGCTCTTTTGTTAGCATACGCTTCTTATTAACTATAAAAACAAGAAAATCATACCTTTGTTTGTTTGTTTGTTTGTTGTTTGTCTGTTTGTTTTTTCTGGGTGGGGGTGTTTCGTTTTACTACTGGTTTTTGCTAGTTTTCCGAACGTCTAGACCATTGTCAAAGCACATGTACATGTAACCTCAACTGGGCAGATTTGCAATCTCGCAATGCAGTTTGGAAAGTTTGTTTATTTTTTTCTAGAAGATACCAACTGCACAGCAAATGGGATATTGTCACCCTAAGATGCGTTGCCTTAAAATCATATTTCCGACTGCTCAAAATAGATATAGGTATTCCTCCACGAGTTTATTTGCAAGAACCTAGCTTGAACAAAAATACTACATTCCTGGAATAGAAATACAGCGAGAGAGAAAAAAAGAGAAAGGGACTGATTTCAACTGAATCCTTTAAAATTTAAATAAAAAGGTAAGAAAAAGCAACAAAAACAGGCAGAGTGATTTCGCTTAACCATGCCCCATGCAATTTTTGTTGTTGTTTTTGCTCAGCCTTTAGAGCTGGGCAGATTGAGTTTAAATGTTTGCAAGAACTTTACTACAGGCAGACCTATTGTAAGACAATAAAATAATGATGAAAAAAGCAATAACAATATGGAGGCTTGCAAAACGAACTACAAACTACTTGCTGTATAGGAACAAATCAGTGTTTAATAGCCATTCAGCAAAAAAAAAAAAAAAATGATTTGTTTTGCACACTCTAGTTCGGAAGTAACAGACTAGAGATACCGAAAGACAAGGGGAAAAAAAGAAAAGTATTCAATAGAAAATTCCGGTGACAATCTCAGAATGCAGCTGTGTTAATGTCTTGCAAAAATTTGTTGGCGTTGTACTTTAAAAAAGTGTAGAAATGAAGACAGAAAACAATGTTTCATACCTCTGATTTCATGAGGTGAAAAAATGGCCGACATACCCTGTCTTGTTTGTATGTATAATACATCGTGTCGGAAAGGGGAAAAAAGTACCACAAAATGGGGTTTAATTGAGTTTTCCTTGTGCTATATAGCACAGCACTTGAAATATGATGATCATATCAAGGATGCCGGAACTCATTTGCCGTGTATTGCGTTTCTTTCTCACACACATCGTAAGGCTTGGCTTACGACCAAAATATGTTATCCAAACTTAAGGAGGTGTTATTTCCCACATCACTTGTCAATTTCAACTGAAGCTTAATCCCAGCAGGAAAAATATGACTCCAGAATGTCGGGTTATTGTTTGTTTTGTTTTGTTTTGCTGTGCTATACCCTACAAATCTCTCCATTGCCATCGCTCACATAAGAGTGGGATGTGAAAGACAAGTTTTATTTTGTGGGGTAGATGTTGGGAAATACATGTATAACAAATTGCGCCTCTTTTGTCGAGTAAGGCTTGAATTTGTTTTTCAAAAAGCCATTGATTAATACACACACACATTCACACACACACAGACACAGACATAATTGTTCATAATCATATATACTTATCCACATTACATAGATGAATATTATATTGGTTCAATCAAACATCTATACACATGGAGATAAACTTATGAATGTACTACACTTTGCATACCAAAATGCCTCGATCGCGTATGACGTAACAATCGATCGCCGCTTCATTTTCATATTTCATGCAGCTGTAAGATAGAGTTACTTGGCGTTGCTTTCCTAGGGTGATTAGTTTCCTCTTTAGGTAAGAAGACTCTCGTGAGATAAATTCATCTAACGTTTCTTTTCTGCCTTCTTCCCCTTCCTTGTACCCTTCCTAACCGCATTATATTCTCTCTTGCTCTCTCTCCCTATCTCTCCGTGGCACGCAAATAACCTGCCATATAGCAAATCCAATGGTCTTCGCGTTTTTCAATGGATGGCGGATAACACGTATTAATTCGCTGGCGGCGCTTGCTAAAGCAATCAAGCTGTGTGTGATAGGCATAGCTCGCCGTACTTCACGTTGCATCCATTCGTCGGGGGTTAATTCAGTGGTAAGCGAAGCTAAAATGCTGCACAATTACACTCATCCTTGCTACGACCGCTAGGGGGGAATCGGGCGCATGGACAGTCACCGAAACACACACGGGTGTGTGTAATGATCGAATCGTATTTTCGAGATTACCGTAAGTATTGCATGGTATGATATGTTGAAATACAAGTGCGTATGTGATATAGTAGTGTAGCATTCTAGGGCCTAAATACTTGTCAATCTGTAATCGTAATTGTAAATGTCGTGGCGAGTATGATAAACTGTCATAATGGTTTATTTGATTATACATGAGAAAACATGACTGAACTGTGGTGGGTATCTACCCTGACAAAATGAAACATTCGTTTACGTTGAAGCCTTGCGTGCCATGATATGGGGGAGCCTCAAGTCAAAGTTGCAATCAATCCATTTGAATGCTGAGGGTACTACTAGTAGATAACGATTTGTCAAACGTGACACAGCATCGAAATTTGCTGTAACATTGCCAATTCGTCTGAACAGTCTGCTTCAGCGGGGAATAAGCCGAAGGATTTCCTGGTTATCTGAAACTTTTCTTGAGAACTCGATCTACGATTGAAGGATTAACTCTATGAAGACTACTCCTTGCCGTATAGAAATACTAGCCCGTGTTTAAAAGAAAGTTTACCAGATATAAAAAGAACGTTGCTTTGTGTTTGCCATCACACTGGGACAGTCAAATCAGTGTAAGGACACTATATCTCAGTCTAATGTGATAAAAGTGAGTAAATATTATTGTCAAATATCAGTGTGAAGTTTTATGCACTATAGTAATACTGACGCCTCGCCCCTGGATATCAAAATGTGTACGTGTACCGCGTACAGACAGTTTGCACCGTGCCTTTTTGAAGAGAAGGGAATACGTCTATATTTATACCACATTTTAATGTCATATCAGTCATTCTACCAGGATCTATTTTCTTTCATTTGAGGCCATTTGGATGGTATTAAACCGATGTCAAGGCTTTGTGCATATACAGATAAACAGTACATTGTAGCATGGAGCTGCAGATACCGTGCCTCCATGGTTGTAGGGTACTACAATGTGAAAGTGAGCCGGGGGGGGGGGGGGGGGGGGGGGGTGGGGGGCTATTCGGGATGCTGTGACCAGTTAAAAGTTAAAACCTACGTCACGTTCATCTTTTATAGCTGCAACAGTATACTAGTATAAGGAAAGCGTTATCAAAATCGGGCAAACACAATGAAAGTTATGGCATCGCAGAGTTTCGCGTGCGTTTATCCCAGAGCAGTGTTTTCAGAAGACTTGCACCTTGTTTGCAAACAAGTCGTCACAAACTTCTTCTTCTTCTTCTTCTTTGTGTGTATGTGCGTGTGTGTGAAAGGAAATCAAAATGAAATCATGTCCGTATATATCAAGTCGTTCTTGGGTTGCATCGTTCTACAAGGATATCTTCGATATTGAGAGGGAGTACTTATTAAAAAAAAATGAATGATTCATTATATGCAAACCAATAGAAAGTTTTGAGTCGATGACGTCATCATCTAATCTAATTTGCATAATGCGAATGTGACCAATGCCATATTTGTTTTCACGAAAAGAAACTTGAAACAATATAACTGTCTTATTGTTGTTCTCTTTCCACTTACTCTACGTTGTAAAGCGAACTTGAGCATGTGTGGTCACTTTGACCTTTAACCTTTGATGGGTTATGTATATAGTAAATTGCCATTGGCGTTGTATCAAACCGCTTGCCCCTGCTAATGAGAGAGTTCATGCAATTATGTACACCTGCACATGCTGTTGCTCGATAAATCATAAACGATTAGCTGCCATTACCAAGCTAGTGTACATACGATTTCAGGGTGGCTGTTTAAGATTAGACTGGATTGGTAAATAAAGGCACCTGCAAGAGGTCATAAACGGGAGGCACGTGTAGATCAAGTTGATATGCAATAATTGTTTGTCTCCAGTAACAATAACAATGATAATAATGATAATAATAATAATAATAATAACAACAATGATAATAATAACAATAATAATAAAAATGATAAAGATGATAATAATGACAATAATAATAATAATAATAATAATAATGATAATAATAATGATAATAAAAGATGCGAAGTTCTGTGGCTGCTTGGGATTTCATAACACTTCTGAGGAAGGTCTGACAAAACAAGATGTGGAGAGGTATTGAAAATTCGATATTTGTGTATATTATGGTGAAATCAAGTTTATCAAGGTATCGTACTCTGAAACTTTCAAATATTAGTTAACAGGGGCGGATCCAGGAATTCCGGAAAGGAGGGGCGCAAACAATATTTCTGGTGTTACTTCCGGTTTTTAGCTCATTTTTTTCTTTTTATTTCTTTTGTTTTAACAACAAAATCATTAGGAGGGGGCGCGCGCCCGGTGCCCCCCCCCCCTCCCCCCCCCCCCCCCCCCCCCCCTCTGGATCCGCCACTGGTTAATAAAGTGAGTCCGGTGTCAACTGAAATGAGCGCTTCTTTGGTTCTGTGTATACGATGCGAGTCCCATATACTCCTTCATGTCACTCTTGTTTTGTATGTCGTTGATAGATACCTCAGCATGTATCAGCATGTATGTATTTTCTTTTTTTTCTTTTTTTTTTTTTTGGGGGGGGGGCCTTACGATCATGACAAAATAACTTTATTTTAGGGCAGTGCAGACGACGACCTGAGTTTGGGGTGCCCTACGTGACATGAAACGTTTATTTTTAGGTGGTTATAGACCGACCTTCAATCAGAAGATAGTGCTGTCTCGTGCAGAGAGGCTCAATTGGTATATGATAAAGAACATTAAACACAGATGCCCCATTCAGCTGGCTTTCGTGTATGGAACACAATCGTGAAGGGGGGGGGGGGCATGGGAGGGGATCTACCCATCTACGTGCCTATAAACAGCTTGAAAGCAATCTTTATGTAAAACAAATCAAATCACGGCGGAATAAAACGTAACAAAAAGAAATACTGACGATCTAAATCTTCCTTTGTAATCAAAATAAACTTTATCATTATGAATTTTTTCATTCTGTTGCATCATATTGTACTTATCATTGTCATTGTTATTATCATTATTGCTGTCATTGTCATTATTGTTATCACTATTATGATGATTATTATTATTATCATTGATAATATAACAATTTCTCTTTAGATCTGATGTCTGCAGCTGTAATGCTGGGTTCATTCCACGGACCTAGGGCATAGAAAAAGGATGTCATTTAAAATATGTGACGTCATTAATGAATGCATAGGGCCAGATGGAAAGCTCTCAAAGTCTCCAAAGCCTACTGCTTGTACTTATTATTAATTATCACTCCTAGTATTAGTATGATTGTGATAATGGATATTAGTATGATTATCATTACCATCATTACTGTGGTTATTATGACCATTGTTTTTAATCTATTACTATTATCACTATCATTATTATCGTTATTATAATTATCACCATCGTCATTATTGTTATCATCATCACTATCACTAAAATGAGTGATATATAGGCACCGTACTGTCGAGGTGTTGGTGCAGTCCGACAAAGTAATTTTCCGTCGTTGATGGCTTAGCGGGATAAGAAAGAAAGAAAAAAATCGATTTAACCAATCAATTAGCCTAACAAGCATACGAACAAAACAAAACAAAACAACACAAATATAATTCTTTCTGCTTCATTGATCTACAGGGAACACAAAGTGATCACTTCCTCTTTCCTGACCTTGCCTCAATTCTTCTACAAATTCATTGAAAGAACTGTTATGTTTGAATGATGCATTTAGATATCTCACGGTCATAATGGAGTGCCTGGTGCGGATGGTTTCGCACTCTTTTAGCGGATATTACCGGTGCACCAAAAGACCTTATCACTCAAGAGCTAAATCATTTTACCATTGTTTCCACTCGACCATCCTATTTTTTTTTTTTTTTGATGACGCCAGCTGGACACTTGTCATGATTTCTAGACCGCTTATTTGTTAGCGTCAGCAGGAAATGTTCTCCTAACAATATCTGAAAAGAAAATCTTTGTCACGCTTCAGAATATTCTTCATTGCAAAAAAAAAGTATCAACAACAAAACGACAAAATTATTTGCGAATTTCAGCTCGTTGTTGCTGTTGTTTATGGACAAAAAATAAATAAATGGGGTCCTGTTGAAGTAATATGCCCCAGGTAATACTGATATCATATCAAGCAATTTATAAGAAGATCATAAGTTGTTATTTTTTAAACCTATGCTAATAAAAAGTAAATGCCTTCACGAGGGAGCTTCTTTTTCAGCTCTCAGGCACGATTTGCATGATTACGTCACAGCATCCGAATTCCTACTATCTATTTATATATTTATTTATTTATTCATTTACCTTTTTATTTGTGTATGTACTTATTCATTTATCTATTTATCTATTCATTTATTTATTGTCTTTCATTGTTCTTTTGGTTAACAAGTCACTCTTTGGACTTAAGGTTGCCTTCTATGAATTTGATTTACTTAACAAATTTTCGGTGTTTGGTGGTGGGGATGCTCAAAAATGAAAACTCATTGATATAAGGTGATACTCAATAACATGTTTCTATGTCTTTTAGGAGGTGCGGGAGGGTTTTTGATTTGTCTGAATTCTCCTTTTTTGTTGTTGTTTTTATGAATTCTTTACATTTCCACTGACCGGCTTGCTAGACATCCTTCGTCTATAAAATGTGATTATGTCTACAGCACATTAAATAATACTGCTGACCAAATTAGACCAAAAAAACAAAAAACAACAACAACAACAACAACAACAAACATGATTTTTTTCCTTTAGATTTAAGCGTTTCCAACGTAGTGTATATCAACGTTGCGATATACGATATTACGTAATAGCACAGCAATTATCATATTAACGCAAAGAAGTACTTGTAAAGTAAGTTGAATCATTCGCTGTAGATACGTCAGACTACGGCACAATTATTGTATGTAGCCAAGCGGAAGAATATCATATGAGATTGACAAGGGAAAGAACAACTCATCTTTCATCAGCAGACTATAGTGTTCAGAGGCTATTTGTAGTTTACAAGATGTGAGAGAGATCATTTCAAGAGCAAACAACGCTACCTATACACGCAAAGGAACGAGCACGCGGAGCATGATCGGATATGCATGTTCTGGACTCGGAAGCTTTGCAAAATGTGTTATGTGCTGTCTGCCTTTGATAACATACACACAGGACAAAAAGAGAATAAGGGAGGTTTCGAGCTTTACATATGTCCTTGTGAAACTAGGCCGTGCATGTACAAGCCTGAAGCACTTTGATTGTTAGAGGAAAGAAAGACAGAAAAAAAGAAGCACCTACGTATAGATACAGGATTATACGCTGGATGCATTTAACCGTGACATATGATCACGCAACAATAAAATTGTCAACAGTTTATGGGCTTCTGCTGTGTTAGAATATTCTTGGTTCTCTTCTTGTTCCTCTAAAAATGAAATGTTCTGTACAAATACAGGTTTTGGGAAGGGATTAGAATTCTTTGCTCATCAGCATTCTGGCAAGTACAATGTATATAAATTAACATTTCATGACATGTGATATAATCATTGATATTTTGTAACAAAGGTGAAACACCAGAGTATGCTGGTTTCTAATTTGTTGATCGCCAAAAGTATCGTTTGGTAGTAGCGTGCAATCTCTAGTATGGCCTAATACTGTGGACAGAATGATTCATAATTTTCATAACGTATGATATGGAACATTCTTTAATACTTGTTATACACTAGATTCATTTGTCAGTCAACAAAGCACCTGCCACTGCCTAACCCTTACAGGAATCATGTGTCTATCCTTAATAGGAATCGAATTACCACTGATTACGGGGTCTTACTTCTTTGTTGTTATCATTGCCCGCGTCAGATTACTATCAGTTTGTAAGTTTGATGAAACCTGCCTCTGGAACGCTCTTACGACGTCTGGAAAGGGTTAATTGTACTCAGTATATTTCCAAATTTTCTTTATGATGGACAGACTTCTTATTTGTAACGATATGCCTCTTATTATCATGCTTCTTAGTCCACTTAGGAAGGGCATGGATTGAATTCTTCGATGCAAAATCAGAAAGAAAAAAAAAACCTTTAGGAAGCGAGCTGATGTAAGAACGTAAAAAAGTGACCTAAGGTTTTATCTTATGGAATGAAAGCCACACCCTGATTTTGAAAGAAAAACAAAACACGACACGCTTCTAGACTGGTACGGTTTTTCTACTTTATAGTTTGGCTGAGGTGACTAAAGAAGTTGCTGAGAATTGGGTTCATTCTTTTCCCTCCATACACAGCCTGGTACACGTGGCGTAAGAAGAAACGAGGAAGCCATTATATTCTCCCTGTGATTTCGCGCTGGGAAGATCACAAGAATTGCAAAAAAAAAAAAAAATACGAAGCACAAGGATAAAGCCAATACAGTAACATAAAATCAATGGTATTCAAGTGCCCCCCCCCCCCCCGAGCCACAGTTGCTTGCCTCTATGATATGGATGAACAAAATCTCTTTGCAGTGTAAGAACCGATATTGATTTGCCAATCTAAAGAAGAAGAAGAAGATACTCGATGTGAGTTTCTACTGTGCGGTTAACTCACCCGGCACTAAAGAGAGGAGGCGAACAGCAAAAGACCACACAATGCAATATTTACCATTTTACCATTGGCATACACGGGGGCGCCATTATGGCTTTGAATGCGGTGACGTAGGACTACATGGCAACGATAGCTTGATACACGAGTACAATCGATTACTATCGTCTCACCTGACTCGATGCGGTACGAGAAATTACGATATTTGAGATCCACAGAAAGTGATGATGCTTTGAAATAACATCGTGAGAAGAAGAAAATGATTTTCTGCAATCTTAGATCGTCTTAAATACGCCTTTTTGGGGGAAAATGAAGCAGTTCAAAAAAAGGAGCACGATACAGTAACACTTATATAATACGTGGATCTTTAGTCAAACTTATGCTGTTTGAATAGATTATAAGCAGATAATAAGTACGATATCTCACTTTAAGCTTCAAGAAATTTAAAAAGAAGTAGGTATTTTGGAAACTATCCTAAGAAGACAACTTTAATTTGATCGCAAATTCACATACACTTATTGAGATACTTATACAAGATATTGAAATGGATACTTGGAAAGTTAACGCCAGTGGCGCGATTTTACCATGGGGTAAACTGATTTTTAATGCTGGCCTTCTGGCTCTTTGAACTCCTGCCTTTACGAAGAGATTGCAGATTATAAAATGTTGCCGGCCCCATTTAAAGATCATTTCCTAAAGGGATATAACGACATCCTTATGGTAAAGAAAAGATCTCCGTGCACACTCACAAAATTCGAAACGTCATTGGCAAGAATCAGAATTACGGATGTAATTCTGCCTCTGATTTCAGTTTAGTTAGTTGATTTTCGTTATTTGAATTGCATAAAATACACCATGTATACAAATCATTTTTTTTTTTATTCAGTCGTAAGAATGGCATTTTCTTACGAGAGCTTGGATTTGTTTCCTTTATTGATATATTTGTTGGCTGAGATCGCTATAGTTGATAACTTGGAAGTATAAATTCCAACTCGTGTTAGATATCTGAGAAAATCATCACCATGCAAAGAGTACTGTAATTCAGCATGTTTCGAGACCCCCACTATATTTATTATCTCATTGTACATATGAACACTTCCTTATAGATTAATCATTGGCAGTTACTTATGTTGTCTTTGTTGTATAGAAACGTAAAAAGAAACGAAATAAAATGAATCGAAAGTCAAAGCTATTGTATCTAGTGCTTATACTTCGGACACATATCAATCACGCGTAAATCAGAATGATGGCGGAAGTTATAAGAGAAGCAAGAGATGGCAAATTCATATCGCGGTTACACGCAGTTTGAATTGATAGCATATCTATTGAGCGTCACTTACAGCAAGGAGATGAACGCACACAGCCCAATACATATTCATTCACACTGAAATACAACACACACACACACACACACACACACACACACAGATATGTGTATACATATATGTATACTAATATATATATATATATATATACATATATATATATGATATATATGTATAATATAACATATATATATATATATATATATATATATATATATACACACACACGCAATCGGCACGATCAAGCTCCACCCCAACATACACTTAAAGGGGGCGGCTGGTAAACAGTGGGAATCAGTGGGAATGCTGGGGGATAACTGTTCCAATCCTTGTGGGATTCAATTAAGAGTACATTATCTATTGTTGTGTGAAAATTATTTGCTTCAGAATGGTCTCATATTCAAGTAATGTGCAGTTTAATGTTTCCAGGTTAGCATGCCTGTACAGTGACGGGGCAATCATTAACGGTAAACTGCACATTACTTGAATATGAGACCATTCTGAAGCAAATGATTTTCACACAACTATAGATATATTATGTACTCTTAAATGAACCCCACAAGGATTGGAACAATCATCCCCCAGCATTCCCACTGATTTCCACTGAACAGTTACTAGCCATTCCCTTTAAAACTAATTCTCAAGTGTCCAATTACATATGCATCCATGTTCACTAATAAAACATGAACACTTTTTATTTTCATGAGTCTAGATAAAAGCAGGTGGCGAGCATCACGTCTAGCATGCCTAGAAACCGAATCCTTAGGTTACATAATGGGGAGCTTTAGATTTTGACGCGCGGACGTCTGAGACGACGAGTGCGCTGGACGTTCTCCTCTCCCCTGCGATAGGCCTTCTTTTTTAAAAATACGATATCTTACAATATGTCTCAAACAACCATGCACACGCGGAAAGATTGGGTATACAATCCAAACATTTTTTTTTTTTTGGCTACTTGAACAAATCCTACATTTTCATCATTAAAGATGTATTGGTGTGTTGGGCATTAACACTGACAAACTGTCTCTGCGAGTGCAATGTGATTTCGAGTTGAATATGTTCATGAACGAATTGCTGTCTATATTCACCACGCATTATCGAAGCTTGATGCCTCGCAAGCGATACCTCAGTATCACAATGCAGACATTGAATTTTGTATGATATTCATTGTTGCTCGCGTACAGTGATCTGTGTGTCTACCACGCTCTTTTGAGCCTCGAATTCTTTTGACCAATGTGCAGAATGTTCTCCTAAGAGCTGATTGGTATGAATGTATATGCGCTGAACTGTGAAAAGTAAGCCCTATGCAAACAGTATATTTCGTTTTCGCCTGTTACACATTATAGCAAGAACATGGAAAAAAGTTCTCCAAAAAGTCAAGGGCGGGTAGATATGATCGTGCATTCGTCTGAGTTGGTTCAAATTGACTACCAGTGCCTTGCATTGACATTTTCCAATTATCTCCCATTTATTTGCAGGCTACAGTTCATCTTCATCTGTTGAATAGTCTGAAAGAGTGGACGGCATCTATGATATTCTAGAAGCAGCACAATTTAGGCTACCTAATAACTTGCGCAATCGACGATGAGTGGCTCAAAGACATATATGGATGTACCAAGTCTAGCAGACGACTTCCGTGCGTCCTCAGAACGGACAGTGGACATCGATCAGCCGTTAGATTTATCTCTGAAGGCCAACGAGCCGGTACCCGTGGTAACCTACATTGATAACGTACCTCACGTATCTCTCGTCAATCTGTCGGATGCTGCGCTGCATTCGGCCAGACATTTGTCAGATCAGTTTCCCGTGGGAGGGTACCAGCAGAATGGCGTCACTCCCGCGCAGATGCAGAGACAATTTGCTCAGGTACAGCCCCAGCATGCCCCAGTTGTTCATGATGGAACCCTCACAAAAGAACAACGACCGCAAATGCTGCAGAAAGCACAACCGAGCAACGTGGATCTCTCATTAGAGATGAGAAATTCCAAAAGTCATGTGGAGACGTCTGGAAACAATCAGGAGGAGGCGAACAATCTGTCATTTCAGGAGCAAGTGACGCAAGCAGCCCAGGCTGCTGTGAGGAAGGCTATCGAGAGGCAAGCACTTGCCAAACAAGTCGCAGCCAATGAAGCAAAAGGCTCACAACGTACGAACGTCCCCATGGGGGGTTCACATAAACCGGACACATTTCCTCATAACGATGTTCCTCAGAAGTGGTTCCGAAGACGTCGCACGGCCTCCGTAAATCCGATCCAGAGACAAATTCCAAGTAACGACATTGGGATGATTCTAAGACAGAGAGAGCTGGCCGAGCTGGCAGCCAAACCCAATGGCGTTTACGAGAGAGCTCGCAATGAGGTCCTACACCCACCTAATGAACCATCCCAAGGTTTCCCTCGCCCTTCACGAACACTTTCAATGAACCGCCAAAATATGACAAAAACAGCATACGATTTCTCCCCTGCCGCTGCAAGAGAGCGACTTCCCCAAGGCCCAGTGCAATATGAAGATTCTCTTCAAGCATCGGCCTTTAGTTTCGAAGCGAATCTCAAACTGAGGGAGCAGGAAATTCTCAAACAACAACGTGAACTCCTTTTACTTCGGCATCAGAAGCTCGTTGAAGATATGAAGTATAATCGCAAACTTTTAAGCCAGAGAGAACGACAACGAAAAGCGCTACTAGAAGAAATGAGAAAAAGACGCAACGCTCATCGGATGGTGCCTCGTACGGGTGATTACTTAAAGGCAATGGCTTCTTATAGAGCATCGCGTGGTTACCAGGTTCCTAGAAATCATCGTGTTAATTCCTCACCTCCAATGCCCGGTCAACCTCCTCAGGGGTCATATCTACAAGAGTATCCTCAGTCTGCCCCTCCTACCAATGGGTTTATGAGCTCCGCCCGTACTGATAACAACCTGCCTCTTTCTGACCAAAGCTCCCTTTCAGTCACTCTGGGGCGCAAGCGACCGTCACCATTATATCAAAGCAATGTCCTTCCTTCAAAGCAACAGTTAAATGAAAAAATATGGCAAAATTCGAACGCAACTGAGCCGGTAGAAACAACCAGCAGAGCCCAGCAGCAGATGTTCCAACGACAACTGGAAACAACCTGGAGGTCCTCACTGCTGGGAGCCTCGGAAGGGAAGCAGGTGATGGGTCAAATGACCAAGGAACGACCGAATCGGTCTCAGTCGTGGGACAGTGGCGTCCGAAACTTTAATCTTTCGCCGGATCGTACTGCTATCAATCCTCCAGAACGTATGCCAGCGAGGGTTGGGGACAGAGTTGATGAAACTATCTTTGAAACGACATCTAACTCATGCCATGGCGCAACTGCCAATCAGCTCCTAAACGAGAAGAGACAGTTCCAGGACTTGACCCCTATGGAGACCACGCAGCAAAATGAGCCAGTAGATGTTTTCCGAGATAAGTCACATATGCTCGATCAGCCACACGCCACGAACCCTTTTCGTCTCCATCTCACTACTCAGTTTCCCGGATGTGAGGGCTCTAAATCTCCTTGGACACACCAATCCGAACAAACTGGACACTGCGGGGAGAAACTGCCTTCTTACGAAGAGACCTTAGTAGCCCAACGGGAACTGAGGGAAAGCAAGAACCAGGAGGAGAAACTAACCTCAGGTGACATCTCAACCGTGGCAAAACGACTGTTATCGTCGAGTCAAGAGTGGCTGAAGCAATATTTCAACCAAGAGGGGACTCGACAATCTCTCGATGTCCCAATTCATGGGACTTCAGGTTCTCCGCAGCTAGGATCAAACGTCGAGCAGTCGGCAGTGCTCCAGAGCCCTCTCTCTTCTTCATCCCCACAGACTACACCAATTTCTCTCTCAACCAACACGCTCTCCCCTGAATTCACTGCTACAACACCAGATCTGTTTACCTACCAACCGACTCTTCCGATGGACGGAAGCACTGTCGGACACTTTCCTGGTGATTGCGATTCTGCCCCTTCTTCCTTGTACTTGGGAGATCCGGAAACTTCAAATTGCCCTTCCATCGTTAAGTCGGAAGATGCCGAGCCAGCGACGAGGATCTTTGATCAACAAAACCTAAGCCCGTTGAGGGCTCCGGATACCAAACTGTCGCTTTATTCCTCGGAATGTTCCCAAGTAACATCACCGTTCCCGGCCACACGTGGCCAGACGCAAGGAGATGCCGTAGCTATTGAGAAGACGACCTCTTCTGATGTGGATGCTGACACAAGTGAAATCCAGGAAGTTAAGGTTGAAAGAGATCAAGATCTGGCCGATGAGGTTCTCACCAGTTGGTACGAGGAAGCTGCAGGAAAGCACCCCATGCTGATGGACGAAACAACGCTGCAGGTTGGTATCAGAGACAATACAAAATAGACAAATCTTCATTTTGCGATCACTTACAATGTCTGACAATAAGTCTTGAAGATAAAAACCCCATGCTTCATTTCCCGGCGTAAATGACCCTGTGGGGGCATAAAGTTTGCCTTAAAGAAGTACGCTCATCAAATGTACTGGAATTACACTAGGAAAGACGAAAACAAAAAGTATTCGAAAAGAACACGAAAAAGTTACGCTTTTGACTATTGTCCTTTGTGAAGGATCTGGCAAGGTGTCATCCTAGAACGGTTGGGAATACACTTCAAAATGTACAGCCGAGTGTTCAGGTTGCAACTCATTTCTATTATCTTTATAAACGTGAAGTAACTTAGATTCAAGATGATAATTTTTAGGCCATTTTGGTCATTTAAACGACTGCTCATGAGCAATTTTTTATCTTCTAATACGAAGCTCTTTTGACTGATGATTGCATGACTGGATTAGGTTGGCACGATTTACTCGATACTCATCACATTTATCTCCCCAATTCTTGTTTCAGGGAAGCCACAATCATATCCCCGAATCTGGGGAACAATTTCCCGGGACAGCTGAGATAACATGTGCTGGCGGAGGCGGGACCGTGATGAGAGAAAAGGAAGTAAGGAGGAGAAGGAGGAGGAGGAGGAAAATGAGCAAGTTCAAAAGCCGTGCAAAACTCCAACGCAGCATTTCAGCCGTTAATAGTAAGTGTCGGCTCTACTAAAAGAATCACACGCACAAACACACACACAAGTGAATGAAAAATAAAGTAGAAGAAAAACAAAACAACGAGATCATGAAAAGACAGCATCTCTAAACTCCACGTGTGGCACGTGAAGATACCCCCTGCACGGCACATTAATCCTTTGCCTCTGAAATGTTGCAAGCCCAGCCTAGATAGCACGCGGCACGTTTCATTTGAGCAGGTAAGAAGGTTAGTGATTGTATGCAAAAGGAAAGAGGAACCATATCGTGCAGGGTTTTTTTTTGTGTGTGTGTACCGCTGCTTTGTTCGTGGAGATATGCAGGGGCCATAAATCACGAATTCACTAAATAAAGATCCGCCTTGTACACTGCACTTTGAACTATACTGACCTCAATTGTCATAATGTCATTGTCAAGTTGACACACATTACTATGTGTGCTTGGGAATGTTTTGACGCGGGCACGTCGACAAATAAACGTGTATACGAATTATGTCTCCCAAAGAATTGAGATCTTTTTACTTTAAAAACACTGGGCAAAGACCTGTACATGAAATGTGTGCAGCTTCTCACTAAGTGGTTACTGAAACAAGGATGGTTGTTAATCTTGATGTTAGCGTCAGTGATTCACAAAATGTAGATGCCGTTGTGTTTGCGATGTCCTCGAGAGAAAAACATAAATAAATAGATTTTTCTCCTTCGGCCGTTCTCTTTCATCTTTTTATGTCCGCTTCCTTTTTTTGTGTGTGTGGTATTGGTGTATGGAAATTAAAGCATTGAGGGAGACTGATAAAACCCATCAGGCATTAAATCAAGAATAATCAATTTTTGTTTGTTTATATGTGTGAGTTTGTCGATAGAAATACTGTATTTCCATATTTACATTTTTCCTAGCAAACAAGCAATAAGGAGTCAGAAACTTCAAACTTGAAAGGTTTAAGTAAACAGATATTAAACATTTAATACTCATCCAAATGAATGTGTATAATGATAGTGAAATACTCAGTTCAGAACAATTCCTAATATGGCTTCGAATCGATATCTTCATGATAAGAAATCTTCTTTTTTTCTTGCTAAATCCAGCAACCCCTAAAAGTGGACGCAGGCCTGGTCGACCACGGCGTTCTGATTCAGCACCATCTATGCTCAGTATGATTACAGTGAAACGGCAGAGATTTCAGGACTTCGTGCCAACCATTCTACCCAGCCGGACCCGTAACGCCGGATCAGGTAACGCGGGACGGTCCTTCGAATCTTCCTACAAAAAGATTGCCAAGAAGTTGAATGTAATTGAAGCGCTGATTTCTTTGAGGCTACGAAGTGCCATATGTCAGGCCATTGCCGTATTATCGAGGAAAATGATATACGATTCGTATTTTTTCTTAAATGGAAAATAAAGTGGGAAGAAACAAATTTTTTTTAAATAGTTTGCACCTTACTTAATTGTTACTATATCTTTATAAATCATCGGCTTTCTATCTTGTATTTGTTGTATTTGTTGTTGTTGTTGTTGTTGTTGTTGGGCATGTATCCTATGCAGGAAGGACATTTCATAGTTCCCATTCCCGTGTGTAACGATGACAGTAGAAACACTCGCCAAAAGCATGAAAATGTTTGCTAACTGTAGATGCAGTCTAACCTGAAGTGTAACCCTTTTTGTGCAAGGGACTTTGGACAGTCTGTACAATGCTATGGAGTTTTTGTGTTCATCGGAACTTAAAGCACAAGGATGGTTTAATGACAACGTATAAATTCTGTTATGTTTGCGTTATTAGAAAAAAAGCAAATCTCTCACGATGTTTCGGTTTGTTTCTGTTTTGTTGCAGGTCACTGGCAGAATTATCGCTTGATGTACGATTCCAGAAATATCCAATACGAGCTGGAAATTGAAAGGCAAAGAAAGAAAGTCATGAGACGACGGCAGCGTCTTCGAAGCAAACACACCTCTGGGAGCTTAAGCGCTCTGGATACCGACGAGGCCGAAGGCGTCGTGCCAACGGCGGTCAAAAGGCGGCCACGCGGGAGACCTCCAAAACGAAGGAAAATCAAAGAAAATAGTCGCGAAGCCGAAGACGAAGTAGAGCGCGAGTCGGTGGATGAGCCGTCGTGCTCCTATCTGCTTGATGATGGACATGAAGTAAAGGACCTTTATCCTCTGAGAGTTGTACTGGACGAAAATTGCTCGAACCATATCAAGATGAAATTCCTAAACGTACGAAGCATGCAATCTCACAAGTTCAAGGAGGGAGCGCCGAAACGGCACCGACGAGGAAGACCGCCCAAGTCAGTGAAAAAGAGGATGGCCCTCAAACAGCAGAGTCTCACCCAGATACCTTCTCCTCGTCAACTCCCCGTACCAATGCCGAGTTGTGACAAGGAAAATGAAAGCACCCCCGATGACGTGCCGCAGGTAAATGCAGACGTAAGGACTGCCCCATCCCCGTCCATCGGGCAATGAAGACAAATGTCTCCTTTAACGCCGTTCCCTCAAATCAAACAACCACCCGATGAAGAATTGAATACCCAAATAGTTAATGTCTATTGGAGTTTGTTAGAGAAAGTGTTTCGGGAAAGGGATCGGCTACCCCGGCTACCCGATCAGAAGTTTGCCCCGACAATGCTCTGCTACTTCCGCGATTCGGTGTTCTTTCCTTCTTGTTGTTTCTGCTTTTCAAATGTTTCAACATTTTGTTGACGTCTCGGCACATCTTTGTAATTATTAGATAATTGCCACGGGTTTCAGACGCCTTTTTTAATTTGATTCTGCAATATCATTGTTGAAAATTAGAGTTCTACCAGTGACGTCACGGAGTTGAAGCTGACATCATCCGAATATTTCGAGACATCTGCATCGCGACCTGAACCGCCTCTAGGTAATAACATTGGAGCGGCTTCAAGTTTCGACTGAGGCTCGTTTGTTTAAAGTTACCCTAAACACTATTTATTTTTTTTCACAATACATGTTAATGTTTACAGGAAAATAATGATATTGAAATGAACATTGCAGAGAGCACTAGGAAATTCTCAGCGAAAGTAAGGGAAGAGTCTATGGTAATTGCTGTAAAAAAATGACCTGCATTAGAAAACCTAGTTCTGCAACATGTACTCTGAGGTTGTAATTGCTCGCAATTACAGAATAACTTCGAGATTGCAGACCATTCATGTCTTGATCAGATAATTGTTGTCTGTATTGATGATACTGAATAGTGGCAATAATCTGAGATTGTCTTCTTAAAGAAATATTTGACAATATTACTTGTTACGAAACACCTTAAGCTATGAAAATTTTTCGGTTGAGTATTGAGTGCATTAAATGTTGCACTTTTCTTTTACCTTGACGTTGCTATTATAAACGATTTCTAGAGCAAAGAACCCTCCAATTACTTCTTTTCATGTGATCTTTAGATAATCCAGGTATAACTCTCAATTTGCCTTTTTCCTCCCACATGTAGAAATGACAAAAATGGTCATAAACAAGACACTTGGTGAAACGCCGCTTCATCGAGCAGCCATTTTAGGAAGCCTAGTAAGTAGCACTAATCTAATATTTTCTTTGCTTACCCCTTGACTTGATTGCTGACAGTGGCTGGGGAATTTACTCGAAGATGTCTAGTCAACTCAGACCAGTGTGAAATAGACCAAGGAGGTACTAGGCTCTTCTTGGCTGTTCTGGTTCTGTGGATGAAATCGCGGAGGGGGGGGGGGGGGGGGGGGGGAGGGGGTGGGGGCGGGGGGACAAAGATGAAAGTCTCATAGCTGCTTACTCCTAAGCATTTGCGTTTGTTTCGTTTAGTTTTAACTGGCCATTAAAAGAAAATTTGACCCAAAATAGGCCCGCAATTTTTTTTTTCTCAAAAGTCATGGGTTTTCTTGTTTTCTTTTTATTTCGATTCCCCCTTTTTGCAGCCCCATGAAAAAGTAATAGAAGTGGTAATGATGAATGCAATGACAATCATATTTTTATTGATGATGATGATATTGCAACGACATCAACCACTACTACTACTGCTACTACAGTACTACTTCTACTACTGAAGTATTTCTATTACTACTACTACTACTACTGCTACTACTACTACTACTACTACTACTACTAAAATGACAATGGTTTAAAGTATCAATGGCATGATTTTTGATCGAATATTACCCTATCGGACTATTCCATCCATACGTGCAGGAGGTCGTATCGTACTGTGTAGATTATCGTGTGGTGGATGTGAACGCGCGTGACAACGCAGGCTACACGGCGCTTCATGAGAGCTGCGTGCACGGCCATCTGAACGTGGCGCAGTATCTACTCGGCCATGGAGCGGAAGTGAACGCGAGTGCCGCTGACGGAACGAGGTAAACAAACAACAAACAAACAAACAAGCAAACAGCAAAGATAGACTATCCTCCTAAAAAATAAAAGCCATCTATATAAGACCCTTCTATGAACTTGACTAATATATTAGTCATACGAACATTAATTGATATTGTTTATACATACACGGGCCGAGGAGGCTGTTTTTTTTCCTTCTTATTAAGGGGTGGTGAAGGGGCCTTGGGCAACGTCCGGAGATCGTAGCTGTGGTGAAAATACGTTTCTAAGGTTTTGAAGACCTTTGATGGTTTTGCTGTTTCATAATGTAGGTTTCTCTTTTGGTATAACCACCTGTCATATCAACAAGAAAAAAAAAATGAGTGTGGCAATGTGATATTTGGTGACATCAAAGATGTCGTAACGATCTTAAGACCCTTCTTTCCTCCACCTAGGCCAATACATGACGCTGTAGACAACGACCGGGTGCAACACGTCCGTCTCCTCCTCTCCTATGGGGCGGATCCGCTCCTCCCTACCCACTCGGGCCGCAGCACGACACAACTCGCCCCACATAGGAGTGACGCTATGAGGACATTACTTCTTGGTAGGCAGCTCCTACACCATTATAGAGTGTAACTAAGCATTGAAGGATAGAACAGTCTTACGACGTATATTTACAATCTCTTGAAATATCCTTTTTCGCTTTTGAATCCAGGGGAAAATGTCAGGATATAAATCAAAAATACACATTCAACATGCACTTTTGTGTACTTTTCGACTGCGTTGTATTTTGATCTAAGTATTATAGAAATAGCAATGACTAGGAAATAGTAATGATTATTTAGACACGAACGAGTCATGACGTCACTGTGGAAAATAGTAGACTAGAGTCTTCATGTTTACCCTCACCTCAGTTCATCATTAAACCAATCAATTTTAGGGAGATCTTTTCGGGTCTGACACAAAGACTGTAAAACTGAAGATGAAATTTAAAAGCAAGCAAAAAAAAAAAAATGAAATAATGAATTCCGTTCCTTCTGATCAGGTTATCTTCGGGATGTAAACGGGGATCGTGCCACACTCGAGTATTCACAACAGAGAACATTGGATTACCAATGGAGCTTTAGTGGCTCGTGTTCCGTGTTAGGTGGGTATTTCACACCAAGTTTCTTTTGTTGCTCTTCTGTCAAAGGCATATGAAAAAAACATGTTCTGAATGAGACTTCTCGTCTGACTTTTGGCATATATATACACAAAAAGACACGCAAATTAAACACAAAAATCTACATAGATACTGTCCTATTCTTCTTTTTACAACCCTGTTTTCAGAATAATAATGAAAACATATACATAACGAATCAAAGTACGTGAAAACCTTTGCGATAGTATAATGAAATTGAATACCGCATACTTCCTGTAATGATAAGATTGAAATTTTAATGAAGAACTGTGGTGAATTCATTTTACTTGCTGTATGTGTATCAAGGATGCTGATAGATCTTATACGTATACCAAAATATCATGTTTACTTCGGATATCCTTTCGAGGGCGCAATGATCCGACTATCAGAATGATAAACGGCATCATTGCCAACGAAGATTAATTCCAACTCTTTCGGTTCCTTTTTAGATAATCTTTTCTAGGTCGTGCCAGTCTGAATAGCTAGTGCATTATTCAGTTTTCACATTGTATGGACGTACTTAGTGTATAAATGAGTTATATCATAATGTCTATAGATGCATCGGCGCTGTCGCCAGCAGACCTTTTCGCTGAGGGACCTGAGCTGGAAGAGAGTGACGAGAAAAACCACATCATGTCAATAGACGAAGGAGTTGTGGTAGAGTTCAGCGAAAAACCGATGCTTCCGACGGTGAATATGTGGATGGATGACCGAAATAGGTGGGCAGTTTGGACATTAGAAATGAACTACGACAGAAAAGGCATGCTTGGTAACGCAAATAACAATATAAAAGCAAAACAGGTGTCACGTAAAATTGTATATAGAGTCAAGGTTGCTATTAGACTTTGTGATTACTAACACATCATGACAGTATTTAATAAAATGCTTACGTATTTAACATCATTAACTTATACTCATGTCATTTATAAGTAGAGATGAACGCTGTAATTCCATCAAGCATTTGTTTTTTCGATGAATGAGTGAAACGTGTTCTTTCTTTTTTCACATGATCGTGATGTAATCTACTTCCTTTAGTAATGTAATATCAGTCTGATTAATCGAAAGGATGTTGCCACAGACAGACAGACAGGCAGACAGACAGACGCTTTAAAAACGATCTCTGGGCATTTTTAATACACTTTTATAACTCTGCCTAACATACAAGATGTAATCTGTTAAAAAATAACAAGAATTGCATCGCATTTAAATCGTTCAGTTTCCTGGAGAATGTTTGAAATGTGTTGGAGCCATCTAGTAGATTTGGGATTTGCAACGAGAAACTTCTTCTTCTTCTTCTTCTGATTAAGTCTGCCTCCTTCAATAGACTGAAGATTCTTGCAGACTGGTGCTATTTACATTATAATACAATTTATTTACAGATATTTACAAGCACATAGAAAATTTGACGAAAATAACTAGCCACTGTGATCAACCGTTAGACGGTTTCGAAATGATCCCACAGATGGCGCTGAAACAATTTCTGACGACAGGGAATTCCAGTTCCTTACAGTTCTTGGGAAGAACGAATGGCGATGCGATTCAGTTCTCGAATATGGTACCTGATAGGAGTGTGGTTGCGAGGCTCTCGTTAACTGAGTAGCCTGTTTGATGATATAGTCCTGTGCTGAAAGAGGAGTGAGATTATTGTGTATTTTGTACATCATAATTAGCCTGTCATTTTCTCTGCGCTGTTCCAGAGTGGTCCAATTAAGTTCTTGTAGCATTTTGGTGACACTCGAGGTGTTATGGTAGCGATTTAAAGTGAATCGCGCAGCTCTTCTCTGGACCATTTCCACTTGGTGGATTAGGTTCTAAGGATTAGGATTAGAAACAGCGTAAATGCTAGTTGGGGAGTTGCTTTTACAGAAGTAGCCAATGCCTTATTATCAGTTTCTACTGTACAGGGGAAAAGAAACATACAGGAAGATTTTTGGTTGTTAATTTGACGTATACCAACGTGCGAAATGTCCAATCTTTGCTTCTCATAATCAGATACGGATCGAAAAGTGAATCTATACGAATTAATGAATCTTTAATATGCCACAGATATTGCAACTGGATATTGCTGGAACACGTGGCAGACCGATTGGGCGTGTCGCGCGAAGAGCTCCTGGCGTCGCACCCGGAACTTCGTCCCGTCACGCTCCCAGCCGACCACTTCTGGCAGAGCGTGAGAGAGTCGCAGGTGGCCAGGGCCGAGTTTTCGTCGTGGAACGGAGACAAGACCGACAGCGACCCCGCATGCTCGGCGTCGACCAAACAGGAGGTGACACTATTGGTGCTTGACGATACGCTGAGAGAGATATTGGGTGTTACAGTGGAATATGTTTGAGACGCCACTTTGCAAGATTACAAAGGCTAAGAATGTCAACCGGCTGACAGCTCGTAAAGAGTGATTATACATCCGCGATGTTTGATGGAGCTTTTGGAAAGTAATGACGTCGACCTTTAATGAACATCTACACCAGTCCCATGTACAAGGCACCAAAACGTAACATAACCGGTGCTGAATGAGCGTACTCACTTAGAAGTCAATCTTATCTCAAGATAGTTTATCTTGATCTCAAAAGTTGTGTGGGTTTTTTTTTTCGAATTCAGATGGTCTTTGGGGCGTTCGCTCTTTTGTTTTCCCATAATATTGCAGTGATGGTACTTTTTAATTCAAGAAACAATGAGAAAAGAGTGGAGGTTAATACTGCTCAAATCCTTAGAATTAGCTCTTCGCGCGTATGCTACGCATTTTACTTTTAACCGTTATATCTATAAAATCATAGGCCATTGAAATGCGGTTGCATGCCGAGAGATGGAAAAAAAACTTACCTACCTGTGTGTGTCGTCTACGTGGAGATATTGGTCTCTTGATTAATCATAGTGATTACTGTATGTTAAAATACAGAAGTGGACAGAGTGCAAGAGGTGAGGCGGAAATTATTAGTGCAGTTTTTTATGTAAAATATGATAAGCCACATCGAAATGATGTCGTTGGGTGACTGCAGATTCGACACATAATTTTGTGTTTTTGTTTGTTTGTTTGTTTTGTTGTTGTCGTTGTTGTTTTTTGTTTTTTTTTTGTGGGGGGGGGGGGCTACAAATGTGATCGCGTTTAAGCGGATTGTGAAGTGTACATATACGATCAAAAATGATCTCAATCACAATCGACTACACCGACATGACATGGAAGCAACAGGGTATTACTTAGTCAATTTCTGTCTCTTTTAAAAGTAGTGGAAAAATGAGCAAAGAAATGGGATTCCATCGGGATTCGAACCCGAGACCTCCAGATGCTAGCCCGGTGCTCTACCGACTGAGCTATAATAGAAAGCCCTAGTTCAGTGTTCGTCCCAGAAACCCTAAATTCTCAATGCTCGGAATGCTCTTTTAAAAGTACGTGTAAATACATGCCGACAAAGTCGGAGGACACAGCAAAGGAAATAAGACACAGTCAGGGTTATTTTTACTTTTTGTTCTCCTGTTTTCGGGTAGATCTACTGATCTGCAAGTATTATTTGAAAATGTTTTCGGGAGATGGGTGCATTTCTCACCGGGTTCATTCAAATGAAATGTCCGCGTTGACAGACTATTTGGAAGACAAAAACAAATCACGATAACATACTGTAAGAATGATGACAAATCTTTGAATTGTTAGTACATATTCTGTACAAATAAGTATAATATAGTTTGTACATATAATCTCACGCTTTTTATTTTTCTTTTGTGCGTCACAGGGTAATATTACCGAACTTTTGTCACATTGTGTCAAAACGGAAATGCATGTTTATGTTGCTCAAGTGCCTTTGATGTTCCAGAACCTTCTGGAAACATGGATATGAGCTTGATGGGTGTGTAAAGCAGGAAATGTTATCTCACATTAAAACCACTGACATGTATTAACGGTCATTAGTTTCCTCTACTTTCTGTTTCATCAAATTAAACGATGTGATGATTGGAGCAATTTATGATTATGTTTCAACACTTCTTATCACGTATAAATGGTTGTCTCAGATAATATGTCAGAGGATTGACTTTACTAAGGGTCTTTCGTTTTGTTTTAAGTCTATAGACCTGATATGGAATGATATTGTTGATAATGGTTTGACATTTTTTTTCCTACCAATCTTGTCTGTGCACATGTCCTCACGTCTCCCTAGCAACACTTTCATTGTCTCTACCATTGCGTATTCATTTATTTCATATCTGCATAGTTGTGACTGAGTATTGTTCAGTGACGTCACAAAAGTGTCATTAGAGAACTTTTAATAGATCTGCGACGCTAACGCTTAGACGACGCAGCCTCCCAGGTTGTGTTGGACAATGGAAACGGCTGTCTCGCGCATGTGCAAAACACCATTTTTTGGCTATTAATAGCGTCGCAGAGCTACGGATCAATAATGTTCAGTATAAATATGCAGGCCGACGTCCTATTAATCCTCATCTCGCCGAATGAGCGTATGCAGGCCTTGGGTTTCTTTTGTGCCTTTAATTCCTCATCGGAATCCCACTCAGATATTGGGTGTAATAATGGTTAGTTGCTGTTATTTGGTTCTGTCAGACATTCAGTGTATGTGTGTGTGTGTGTGTGTGTGTACACGACATTTTTGGAAGCCGAATGAGGCGAATGAATTCGATATGTACATGTATTAATATCAGCGACTGATCTGTTTTATTTTATCTTATCTTATTTCATCTATTTATTTTTTTTTGTTGGGGGGGGGTTGTTTTTTGGTTGTTTTTTTGTTTCGTTTTTGGTCTTTTTAAATGGAGAATTGTTTTCAGTGCTTATGAATATTCACCCAGAACTTCTTGTAGCACAAGATATTCAGCCATAAGGGAAAATTTTTGAAGTTCCATTCGTATGCTTTTGCCCTGCTTTCCAACTTACCGAAATGTAACGACCTTCAATTCAGCAGTTCAAGAAATAGAATAAGACTTACAGCCCAATAGGAATGACATAGGTGTTTTTTTCCCCTTCTGGGGGCGTTTCATAAAGCTGTTCGTAAAGTTACGAACGACTTACGAGCGACTGGTGATCAGTTCTTGTGCTGAATTATGGAAATTCTGATAAGTATTATAGCACATCAGAACTGATCACCAGTCGCTCGTAAGTCGTTCGTAACTTTACGAACATCTTTATGAAACACCCCCTGAAGTATTCTTTTACTCTCATCGTAAGAAAAAAGAAACGAAAAGAATAATCATAGTGCCTAAAACGTATATAGTTTCCTTATGAAAACTCTAAATAACGCTTTTTACATAAATTATTGTTATTTTACGTGTGTATGTTTTATAGCGAAGTACGTACTTACACGCATCATGTACTTTTCCTCCCTTGTATTCTATGGCATATATACGCACTGGTCACCTATCAAGAAACGACCAACATAATAATGTTAATGTGCCATGATGTAGTGTGGTGTACACTCATTTAGTGTGTTATATTATTCTGTGTACATAATTGTGTATAAAATTTTGTAAAAGCTTTGTTGAACAACTTCTTGTATATTTGCAAATGCCTCGGGAATGAAAGTCATACTTTCGTTATGTAGGGATACACTGTACCTATACAACTGTATAAATAAAGAAACAAGAAAATAATCGCCTTAACCTTGTGTGCGTCTGACAAAGTGTTCTATTCTATCAAAGAAAATAAACACAAACACATACACACATACGCACACATACGAATACACACAAGGTGGTGTGCAGCGCTCGCGAACGGACGTGTCTGCTCGGAGCTCCGTCTTTTAATTTCTGAATGATTATTTTTTGTTAACTTATTCGTCACCTTTTGGTGTTTTTAAACCTGCATATATTAAAATCCGCGTATTTTAATTCATCTGTGAGTTTTGCGGTGTTATTTTCAAATTTTATCTGTGGATGGAGCACCCAAAAGTTTGAGGAAACTGAGGAACACGGTCAATGTGCATTTGAACACACTTCTCCACGCTACTCAACATACGACCCACGCCACGCTGCGGCGGTGAAACGCACGTGTTCCTACGACACGTCCTACTGCATCAACCCTTGCCTCGGAGTTTTAACCAGCGTGTACAACTTGTGTTTTAAGACTGAAATCATTTTTAACGAATTGCAATCCATTATCATCGTTCTTCATCACATCGTGAAGGATTGTTTTTCATCGGTTTTGTCATCATATTTGTGTATATTTTATGAGAAATCACTCCTGATTCATTTGGCGGGATATCAGCAGCCATTTTGTTTTCTACGCCTACTACAAGCTACAACGTGTACCTAATTTCAGTGGCGGGAACCTCGGCAGTCATTTTGTCTCATGTCGGCTACAGTGGGAATTTGGAAGGATTAGAAGCCTATTGAAGTATTCGGCAAACCAAAAGGAGAAGGAGTATATCCAGAGCAATTTTGAGCACCGAGAAGTTTCACAGCAAGAAGGGAAGTACACTCATTCATTCCTCCCTTATTGAAATTAGAATTATTTGAACAATTGATATTGTTATCGATATCAGATTTAAAGTCTCTGACTGATTGTTGACATTTATCTGCTCTACTTAGATGTTAAAGCGAGCATCAACAGTTAGACTCAGAATTCGCAGATTTATCATATCGGCTCAGATTATCTGACGTTTCTACCAGGAGATATTCAGCAGTTCACTGAACTTTGTCTGCCTATTAAAGAACTTCAGACGCTTTTTCTCGACAATGACAATGTATGACATCAATACCTGCAGCAAATCCAAGAACCTATGGGTTCTTGTAGCAGTTATTTTTCTCCTCTTTACAACAAACCTAGGACTACAAAATTTTGCTGGCCATAGCCCAGCTCTGAACCTCAGTACTGACATCAGTCATAACCAGAAGAGTCACTCCTCATACCTGTTGCTGGTTTTTGTCAGTTTTTTACCCTTTGATTACCTTGCTGACTCGGTACCCAACCCCTACACATCTCATGATTTCAGCAATAACATGTCCACACACACTCGTGAATGTGGCTTTACTGTCGTCCTTTACATAGACGAGAGATTCTGTCAGTCTTTACAGGCACATGATTTGTCCAAGATAGTATGTTTTGATCACAACCCAGTGAAGAACAGGTTTAAGATAAAAGGTCTTCACATCACTACTCCCTCTTTTGCAATTGTGAGCACTCACATTTTCCACCTTCAAAAGTCCAACTCTCTTTTCATTTTATGCAAGATGTCATTGATGTCTCAGATGCTAGTCATTTTGTCCTCCTCAGGGGACATACATCCCAACCCAGGCCCAAAGTGTAAATGGCCATGTGGTATTTGTGGCAAAGCAGTCAGGTGGAATCAAGAAGGCATTCAGTGTGACCATTGTGAGCAGTGGCTCCATAGAGACTGCATACCTATGTCCCCTGGCATGTACCAAATTCTTTCAGAACACTCCCAGCTTTCATGGTGCTGTTGTACATGTGGCATGCCCTCTTTTAGCTCTAGTCTGTTTTGGACCTCTGGAACTAATAGTTTTATTCATGATAATAGTTTTGCAATATTGTCCAGCCCAGAGCTATTAAACAACAACTCTGATTCTGATTATAGCCATTTATCAGATTCACCATCTTCCAGAAAGAATAGCTCTGTAGGAGAACCTGTATCTTCATCCACACCTAGTAAACCCAGTAAGAAACAAAAAAGGTCCTTCTCAGGGCCAAGCCACCATTCTAGGCAATCAGCTGATCAGAATAAATTGCGATTATTAATACTCAATTGTCAAAGTATTTTTGGTAAAAGAGCCGCCTTTGCTGAACTTGTTCACTCTTCAGACCCCCATATCATTGTTGGCACTGAGTCTTGGTTAAACCCAAGCATAAAGAATAGTGAGTGTTTTCCGGAGAATTATACAGTGTATAGGAAAGACAGAGAGAGGGGAAAAGCAGGAGGAGTATTTATAGCAGTAAGGAATGATCTCATCTCCACTCATTTAATCTCCTTGGATGTAGATTGTGAACTGATATGGATTTCACTGCAGATGGTGAACTCCAAACAAATCCACATTGGGTGTTTTTATCGCCCACCAAGTAAGGGTTCAGACCCTATCAAGAAACTCAGGGAATCCTTGTCTAGGATAGATTTCAGTAAAAACCCTATAGTATGGGTAGGAGGTGACTTTAATGTCCCAGACATTGATTGGTCCAATCTGTGTAGAAAGCCTGAACACCACTGCGTGTACCCCCAGGAACTGACCACAGAGCTTCTCGATTTAATACACGATTTCTCACTCACTCAATTGGCTTACGAACCCAATCACAACCAGAAGATGAGATCAGGCAATGTTAGAAATATCCTGGACCTACTTCTCGTAACAAACCCTGGCTGTTTTGCACCAATTGTAACAAAAGCAGGAATATCTGATCATTTCAATATGATAGCAGAAATTTCTTTACGCCCAGTTCTCCATAAAGCAAAACGTAGAAAGATTTATTTATGGGATAAAGCAGATACATTTAATCTCAGAAAGGATATGGAAAATTTCTTTCAAGTTTTCCAGGCCAACTATGCACATAAGACAGTGGAGGAGAACTGGAACGCATTTAAGGAAGCTATTTATAGCAGTGTTGATTCAAATGTTCTTTCAAGGTATAAGAGTACTCGATTTAATCTTCCTTGGATAAACGGAACCCTCAAGCGATTGATTAGAAAGAAAAATAGGGCGTTTTATAGTGCCAAAACAGATGGATCCCATCGGAACTGGTGCCGTTATAGGCAGCTTCGTAAGCAAGTCCAAAAAGAACTTCGAAAAGCTGAACAACATTTTTTAGGAACAACAGTTTTTGACTCACTCACTTCTAACCCCAAGAAATTTTGGTTTTTTATTAAGCAAAAGAGGCGTGACACAAATGGTATATCGGCTTTATACTCCAAGGGAAAACTAGCCGATACAGCTCGTGAAAAAGCTGAAGTCTTAAGTGATCAATATTAATCAGTTTTCACTAAAGAAGATTTGATTAATATTCCTCATATGGGACAGAGACAAATCCCAACAATATCAGATTTGATTATTTCTACAGAAGGTATTATGAAACTTCTTAAGAACTTAGATGTGAATAAAGCTTCTGGCCCAGACGGCATTTCTCCCAAATTTCTCAAGTTATGTGCTGCACAAGTAGCACCTATATTGCAAGTCATATTTACGCAAAGTCTTCGGACTGGCACGCTACCCCGAGATTGGAGACAAGCTAATATAAATGCTCTGTATAAGAATGGTAGTAGATCCGACCCAGCCAACTACAGGCCGGTATCCCTCACATCCACCTGCTGCAAAGTCTTAGAACATATCATTTATCGCCACATTATGAGCCATCTGGAGGATAACAATATCCTCAGTAACACACAACATGGATTCAGATCCAGACGGTCGTGTGAGTCCCAACTGATTACAACAATTCATCATATTTTCTCCTCTGTCGAAACCATTAAACAAGTTGACGCTGTTGTGTTAGACTTTGCAAAAGCGTTTGATACTGTACCACATCAGAGGCTCCTTCATCGCCTCAAGTATCTTGGAATCCAGGGCTCATTACTTTCATGGATTTCACAATTTCTCACAGAAAGGGAACAAACAGTCGTAGTCCAAGGGTCATCCTCAAGACCCGTTCATGTTTCCTCAGGAGTGCCCCAAGGCACTGTTCTGGGCCCATTGCTTTTCTTATCATATATTAACAATATCCCTGATCAAGTTTCATCCAACGTCTGCCTATTCGCAGACGATTGTGTAGTTTACCGTCCCATTAAGACACATAACGATTGTGTCATACTTCAACAAGATCTACGTACCTTAGAGGCTTGGGGAAAAAAATGGCAAATGAAATACAAGCTTGACAAATGCAACGTTATGCGCTTCACAAGGAAGTCTCGTCCCATTCATCACACGTACACCTTAGCCGGTCACCAGATAGAAACAGTGTCCAGTCACAAATACCTAGGAGTTGTCTTATCAGACAATTTAAAATGGAATAGACATATTGATATAACTACAGCCAGAGCAAGCAGCATGATTGGCTTTCTCCGTCGTAATCTACATAATGCACCGAGAAATGTTAAATTACAAGCATACAAGAGCCTAGTGCGTCCCCACTTGGAGTATTGCTGTACAGTATGGGACCCCTTCACTCAACGTAACATCTCCAAGATTCAAGCAGTACAAAATAGAGCAGCCAGATTCATCTGTAATGATTACAAGTGGCAATCTTCCGTCTCCGGAATGATAAAGGATCTCAAACTTCATCCACTCCCAGAACGACGCAAGCTTTTAAGGCTATCAACATTTCATAAAATAAAGCACAGCAATATTGATCTAAATCTCGAGGATTATATCAGTCCTGCTCAAGCACCGAGAGGTATGACAACCCGAAGTTATCATCCGGACAATTACTCTACTTTACACGGTTCCTCAACTGCTCTCGCCAACTCCTTCTTCCATAGAACAGCGAAGGATTGGAATAATCTGCCGAGTAACATAAAACAGATTCATAAATTTGACACATTCAAAGAAGCGCTCCAGCGTCACCTCCGTTGTGATTAGCTGCACATCACACACCACAGTGCTGAGTGATACTCTATCCAGAGTTTTTCAGCGTATTCATCCAGATCCAGATCCAGTGTGAATTTGAATATGTATACATGTGTGTGTATAATATTATGTATGTGTGTGTGTGTTTACACAGTGTCTACTCGACGGCCGTAGTGTTGAACACGGTTGTCAAGTGTTTCAGGGAGGTGAGGTGAATTTTTCGTCTTGCCTCCTTGGTTGTTCTGAGGACTCTAACACGAAACACACTATCAAACACTTTCAGGTTTAATTCTAAACGGTTTTATTTGTAAAAAGTGTCAACAAACAAGCCGTGAACGGGACAATAAATTATGTACAAGTATACAACACGCGCAAAACTCTTGAAACCACCAACAACGTCAATAAATTACGGCGAGAAAGTCGAAACAACGTAAAGAGGAACGCACACTGAAAATACCAAAAAAGGAAACCGCGAGCTTGTAATTACATACGATATAAGTACAAGATAAAGAATCCGAACCGGATATGTGACAGAACACGTAGAACACAATTAAACCAACAGGTGCTGTTAAACTTTGTATAACAGAGTATCGCGTCGACGCAAAGCCATAAGATACCTTTCACTGTAAGAATTTAAATGTTTATTTCCCCAGACTACTTATGAAAAATTATATTTTTATACATATCCGTCTTTTTACACGGAAGAAGAAAAAAAAGATGAGGAGGATCCGGATTTTTTGAACAGCCTGGAATTAACACGAGGCAGACTATAGTATCCTCGTAATACCACAGGGTAGAAATGGCTAATCGTGCAGCACTAACAACCGGACATAGGCCGTAATTATCATGACATAAATGATCGTACTTTCCCTTTTAGTACTCTAATTGCTCAGTCAAGACATTATATATCCGAATGACTCTCCCTTCGTAACATTTTCTCCCCCCCCCAAAAAAAAAAAGAAAAGAAAAGAAAAGAAAATCCAATGAGACCACAGTCGAAGTCCTTTAACTATGCAATAAGTATTTACAGTAACTATTTCACGCTGGAGTCTTGCACACTGAAAATATAGTACTGACCAAAAGCTTCACACGAAGCATCAAAGTTGTTTTTGCGTGTGTGCGTGCGTGTGTGTGTGTGTTGGTATTACTGATCTGAATCACAACTAAACCATACTCATCGGTAAATACAAAACAAGAAAAACACATTACAAAAGCCTATGCATGATGTCTTGCGGCTGCTTCAAACCACGGAATACCACACCACTGTCATGACTGTAAATCACCAATCTATTGCTGTTTGTGGAAGAATAAGTCGGAACGAAAAGGGTCTAGAACCTTGATCTGACGTACGAAAACGAAATCCTCTCCGATGTGAGGTGGTCAATCACCAAATCTGAAGACGAGTATCAGAACGTGTACCACAGTTTATAAGTATCAAAACGTTGTTTAGGTCCACGTTGGTGATGAATGTCTGTTCCATATCAAACATCGGAAGAAACTACCCCCGCATTCTGCCAGTTGCAGATAGCTTGGCAAAGGCGTGTGCTCTGACGCCTAGCAACAGAGTCGCATCTGGCGACTACCTAAAGTGTTCGATCTCCACGCCTAGCAAGTTCCTGAGCTCATCGTCCAGTTCGACTATAGTCACCTCCTCCCCCTTGGCGGACGGTTCGGAGGTCGGGCAAGCCCTTCGCAGACCGGCGGCTGCGCAGGGAAACGACGATTGTGACACTTGCGACTCCTGCACGGACTGCTGAAACTGTTCGACCGGGAGAGTCACGGGAACGACCTTGGGGTGCTTGGCGAGCAGTTCTTCGGGGGTGAGGGACAGACGCTCAGCTACATGATCCAACATCAGCCAGTTGCGAAACCTGAAAAGTGTGGCGGAGCAGTGTTAGTTCTAGACTTTGCTTTTGCTTATCGCTTTTGCTATCGATAGTATTTAAAAGAAAATTAGGCAATATGTAACGAATGAAATTGAAAAAAAAAATCCCAGAAGCTAATACCAGTATATTACAAAGTCGTGTCTTTAGACGGATTTGATTTTCAACTAACATAATGTTAAGATATTAAAAAGGGCGCAATTCAGACAAACGTCATTATTCAATTCAATTCAATTTATTCAGAATTTTCTGCATTATATTACAAATGAAATACAGTCATTCTTATTTCGAACACAATAAGGCATACAATCTGAACATTCGAATATAGTTGAAATTTACTTGTAATACAATGGACTGTTAACAGATTGAAGAAAAAAAAAAACACGTCGATTTGGAGCTACTCAGGATAATGGTACAAAGAAGGATATCTGACTGAATTATGAGACAATGTATTGTGGGATGTAAATGCAGAAGGCTGTCGTCAAATAAGCAAATAAATTTAGCTTAAAGATACATCAGCCGTTGAAAAACAAAAAACAAAACAAAACAAAAACGTATGACACATATATCATGACGTGGTATTGTGCACTCAACGAGAAAGAAGCCAGGTTGTCCGCTATTCTGGCGTTATATTTCGGTAATAACAAAATATTATTTAGGTGCAAACGCCATTAATATTTGATCAGGAAGAATATTTCTCGAGGCGATACCGGAAGTCAGTCTTACTTGTCCTGGTCCTGAAGACGAAAGTTGAATGACGGAAGGACTGGTTGTTCGCTGATCTCGAAGAATACTCCATCATCCTGTGCCTCGCTAGCGGGCTGACAGCTCTCCTCTTCGGGCGCCGGGGCATCAGCGAAAATGTCGATGTTGGCTTCGCTTGCTGTATCTGCGAGCAGGTGAAAAGAATATCATTTACTAAGTAGAAAATATTGCTTCCTCTGTTTATAAGTCATTGGTAAATCTACAAACGCCTCACATTCGAGCAAATGTTAGGAACTTCGAACAATAGATCATAACACTTGAGAAGACTCATTTGAGAAGAATTTCACCAGATTCACAAAATTTCACAAAACATCACAGTTATTTGAAATTCAAAGGTGTTTTTTTCTTGCTCTTTCTCCAGAGCAAACTATAATTTGTGAATAACACGCGCGTCAAGATGTCTGCGAAAACTGCGATGGCCCATGATTTACAAATCGAAACGATCTCTCCAAAAAATTATACCAAAAAAAAAATCCACATAAAATTATTCTTATCACTGCTAACATGTTGTTAGCAAACAGAGGACGAGCGTTCTATCATGGTGTCGTCTGTTTTGATTTTTTTTTTAATAGATCTATCATCGTCATCATTTTCTTTGCACCATCGTTGGAGAAAATTACACCGTTCCTTTCATACCATTTGCTATCTACACCCCTTCCCCTCCCCCTCCCCCGGACCGGACGCACAAGAATGCACAACTAGATAAGTATTGCCTTTTCGACAACCAGTCTTTAGGCTGCTCCTCTATATTTCCCCTCGTAAGGTCAGAGGAGAAGAAACGCCCGAACTTTCCACCCCTTATCGTTAAGTTAACGCATCGAGTCCTTTCGGGTGATGTTCGTTATTCCGAAGGTTCGTTATTCCGCAAGTTCGTTGTTCCGAAGGTTCATTATTCCCAAGGTTCGATATTCCCAAGGTTCGTTAATCCAAAGATTCATTAATCCGAAGGTTCGTCAATCCGAACATGAAATAAGGGTCGTTATTTCGAAGGTTCGTTATTCCGAAGGTTCGCTAATTCGAGAATTAAATAAGGTTTGTTATTTCGAAGGTTCGTGAATCCGAAAATGAAATAGGGGCCTTTCCTGTCTCCGTGTTACACGATGCTACGATGATCTTTCATTGGCAGTTTCGAGACCAATAAAAACCGTAAAAGGCGGGGGGGGGGGGGGGGGGGGAACCGAAACAAACATTGTCTTTCCGTGCACGTCAGGGTGTCGATGGCTATATCAGATTCTAATGAAGAGTTTCATCGCAAAAATGGGCTAAGCTCACTTGTAACAAAAGAAGAGATATTCTCGAAGTAATAATTACAGATATTCCGTATTCTCCTTTGTTTTCTTTGTTTTTAGAATGCAGCGTTTAATTGCAAATTTAATAAGAAAGGAGTTAGAGCGTTTTTGAGATAAAACTCTTCAAATTCAGAGAGTCAGACGATTCAAGTAAGATAATAAGTATACAAGGACACCTTATCCAGGTATATCACGTATTTAATATGGGCGGACTCACAATATCTCGGAGCCGATGGAAATATGGCTGCCTTTAAAAAAGAAAATGCGTGCAGGGATGCATATAATGTATTGGAGTGGACCCGAAGTACATTGTAACTAGACTTGGAATTTGTCAAGACTGACAAATTAGGTGATCCGATTTGTTTTAATCGATGATTCGAGTCCTGATCGCAATAGGCATGACCATATAGGTTTCATCTGTGTTTAGAGACATTGGCCGTGTGATGTTTGGATTCCCATTTAGAAAAGAGAGTCAGGTCTGCCATCTTTGGTACCAAATTCGGTATACACTATAACGAAGATACAGAATGAAGTATATTTGACCATTGACCCAACTTTGCGCAGCCAAGATGGCATCTGAGCAAAAAGTGGTTATTTTGTGAAATGATTCTTGTAACATGGTCTTTGCGTGTGGAAAATACGGGAAAGATAGGACATGTATTCACCAAGATACAGGTTGAAACATTTATGACCTTTGACCCTAATTTACATACCCAAGATGGTGTCTGATCAAGTAGTTGTTATTTTATGAAATAAAGTACGTGACATGACCTAAACATGTGCAAAATATGGGCGTGATAGGGGCTGGTTTTTTTAACTTATTGCAAAGAAAGTGGCATAAAGAAAGAAATATCTCAATACATCGAAGATAAGTATAATTTCAACCAAGTTTTTTGACGTGATATCGGCGCCGTATGAAAAAATGGAGGGTATAGTCGCGATAGCCCAAAGTCTGAGCTACAACATATTAAAATCTGGGAGAAATTCACGAAAGAGTAAGTGAGCTAGTGTTCGATAAAGACCGTCATGTCAATTTTCATTTCCAGAAAAATTCCCTCCCGTAGAGATAACACGTAAACTGGTTAAATTTGACAAGGTTACATTATATCTATTTTCACGAGGTGAAGACATCATCCGATTAAAACTTTGATTGAACAAAACTTAAAGAGTATTACATTGGCTACAACATACTGAAATCTGGAAGAAATTCACCGAAGGGTAATTGAGCTAGTCGTCGATAAAGACAATCATGTCAATTTTCACATCTAGACAAATTCCCTCCCATAGAGATAACACGTCATAATGAAGATAAAGAAAGAAGTACATATGACCTTTGACCCTACTTTGCACAGACAAGATGGCGTCTGAGCAAAAAGTAGTTACTTTGTGAAATGATTCTTGTAACATGGTCTTTAAGTATGCAAAATATGGGAAAGATAAGACATGTATTCACCAAGATACAGGATGAAACATTTTTGACCTTTGACCCTAATTTACATACCCAAGAAGGTACCCGATCAAGTAGTTGTTATTTTATGAAATAATGTACGTGACATAAACTAAACATGTGCAAAATATTGGGCTGATAGAGCTTGTTTTTCTTGAGTTATTGCAAAGAAAGTTGCAGAAAGAAAGGAATATGAAAATACATGGAAGATAAGCTTTAATTTCAACCAAGTTTTTGGGCATGATGCCGACTCCGTATGAAAAAACAAAGGGCACATTTACGATAGCCCAAAGTCTCAGCTACAACATACTAAAATATGGGAGAAATTCACCGAAGCATAAGTGAGCTAGTGCTCGATAAAGATAGTCATGTCAGTTTTCATTTCCAGAAAAACTGCACTCCCATAGAGATAACACGTAAACTGGTCAAATTTAACAATGTTACTTTTAATCCCTTTTTACGAGGTGATGCCGTCATCCAATCAAATTGTTGTTATTATATATCTGAAAGACCATTTAATAAGCTACAACATATTGAAATTTGGACGAAAATCAACTAAAGAATAAGTGAGATATGCTTGAATGAACTTGAAATTTGATGACGTCATTTTGAAAATTTACTTTTTTAACTTTATTAAGAAATTTGATATATTTTAATCATTTTTCCAGCATTGCCAACCCATGAAATGACATGTACAACTCATCAGCTTTCAGAATATGTAAAAAAAATGGGGGGTCACCGTCCATCCTGACGAGTAAAATTGGATTTAAAATTGGCAGTTTTTTGGCATTGTTGCACTGTATATCGCCATTGACGCGCGCGCGGAATTTCAACTTTGACGGACCCGTATGACGTCATCTTGAGTCGGATTGACTTGAAACTTGGTAGAAATATTCCTTGACATTTCACACATCCGATCAAAGTGAAAAAACGGGAAATTTTCATTGCATATGAGCTGTGCGTGCGTATATGTGCGCGCGCGTACGCGTCCGTCCGATTTTTTCAATTTTTCAAAAAATGCTCCAAATGGTCTGAAACGTATGCAAAAAAAATTTGAGCTTGATTGGAGCATACAAATATTTCAACGCGCGCGTACGCGCACGTCTTTACGATGCGAGGAATTTTGAAAATATGGGTAGAATTCCCTTGAATTGAAATTTATGTGACGTAAATTTCATTGAGAAATTCCACTCCATTAATGAGATATGATTGAAAATGTGTTTTCATATAATGACGTCATAGTGACGTCACGGTCGACTGATCACTACGATTTTACTTGACATGTCGTCTTTGGGACATGATACACATATGGTATAAGTTTGACATTCATAGGCAATGCACTTTCTGAGCTCATCTCTACACAACTTTTGCGGAGAAATAAAGAAGAAGAAGAAGAAGAAGAACAAAGAATCAGTACAGATACAGAAGGTGATCCGAGAGGATTCTCGGATCACCTAAATAAATTGATCGCTGTTCGGAGATAGCTATGTCGGATACTTGTACGGTACATCATTTCCAAGAAATTAAAGGCGAGCCACGATTAATGCGCGCGCGGAGGGTTCGCATCGGAATTGACATTCTTGGTTGTTACAGTTATTCATGTGCATAGAAATGCGACATTGAGTAGCTTCCGTGCTCTTACATGGATATTGAGGGCGTTGAGTATAAATGATAGATACTTGTGGAGACGTGGGAAGGGGTAGAGGGTGAGTTTGAATAATTACTATTTTGTCATGGTGCATGAGCATAAAATAATTACCAAAAAGAGAGCACGATCCACTGAAGTTCCACTGGTAGTCCAAAGGTCGCTGAGGAAAGTCCTTCAGTTTGGTCCTATCTCCGTTAACATCTCGCAGGTAACCTATACACATACACAGACACGAAAACATTAAACACATATCATAAGTTTAAAAACAATCAATGATAACAACAACAGCGAACAGAAACCATTAAGAGCAACGAAGTATTCTGTAAAGATGACGCCATATATATATATTTTTTTTCTTTTCTTTTTTCAAGGCATCAGGGGCGGATCCACAAATTCCGTAAAGGTGAGGCGCCTTTGCAAAATTAAAGGGGGGGGGGGAGCGCACGCACTCCCTATTTTTTCTTTTTATTTTATTTTTTTTTGTTTTAACCAGAAATAAAGAGGGTGCGCGCCCCTCTGGATCTGCCACTGGCCATACCTAACGAGTAAAATTGTGATTTTGCCGCTTGGAAGTTTCGAATCCCTCGATCTATGAAATACCGCCGGCTGGAATGACGTCATAACGAAACTTTGCATGAGTCACGCTTGTTTCCCTTGGCAACGCCCCTTTCTAAAGTCCGATGACTGGAAGATCGCCAGAAAAAATATTTTCTCAACTTCACCTTGCCATAATACCAGAAGTCATCATGCAACGTTGAGTGTACTTTGGGAGAAAATTACAGACAATTCAATTTGTGATATACATTATTTACTCATTCTCCTCTCTGTGATATATATATATATATATATATATATATATATATATATATATAGAGAGAGAGAGAGAGAGAGAGAGAGAGAGTAAGTTGTCCACGTGTTGACGTGATTATCAAAAACAAAACTGACACAAAATGTTCATGCTGTATTCACCAACAGTTTATTTCAGCACACAAATTTTCGAGCGATTCGCTTTTCTTCAAGTGTATCAACACTTCAGAAAGAGCGAATGAGAAAGAGCCAATCGCTAGAAAATTTGTGTGCTGAAATACACTGTTGGTGAATACAGCATGAACTTTGTTTCAATTTTGTGTTATACATATATATATATATATATATATATATATATATATATATATATTATATACATATATATATATTATATATACATATATATATATATATATATATATATATATATATATGTATATATCACAGAGACCAAAATTCAGTGTTCAATGATTCTTATGTCGACTTTCTCTTGTAGCTGACTGACGAATTGCCTGTCGTCATCGACGCCAATTCACACCAATTATTCATTAAAAAAGAAGAAGAAGATATTAGCCATGGTAAAAATCCTCTGTATCTTCGGCATTCCATCCTAGTATTTTTTTTTTTTTTTCATTTTGACGGAATGCGGTCGCGGTTATATGGCGATAGTGACCCTATAGTGAGCCTTAATTTAAGTTTGAACACTCCGGAATGCGTCAAATCTATCTATTACAATTAACCCATTACCTGCCACATTATTTCCTGTCCACAGGTTTGTGTGCAAAATTTGTGCACATTTGACTCTTTACCACATAAAAGGTTAATGATAATCACTTACCGAAGAGCAGAGTCTTCATTGCGCTGCTCCTAGCGAGAGCCAGTTTGGTGGTCCGGCGGCCTGAGTAGGTAGACAGGAAGGGGTCAGCGCCGTAGGCCAGCAAAAGGCGCATCACCTCTACGTGGTCATTGTCCACTGCGTCGTGAATGGGTCTGGAAGCGGAGGAATGAAGAACGAAAGAAAAATGAAATGGTGGTGAAGAAGACTGGCTCCCCCTAACGGTGAGTTTGAGAGAATGGGTCATGGTTGTTCGCGGAAATTCATTTCAGTTTAATGCACTTCAGTTCCGTTGAAGTCAGTACATTTAAACTCGTTTCAACACAATATTGACTCAAATTCATTGATATCAAATAACAAAAAAAAAAAAACACGACGTAAAGGAATTTGAGGGATGGATGAATTGAAACACAAGTGGACAACATAATGTATTTTGTTAGGCAGCTTACCACAAGCTCTGCTTTTTTGAGGTTCTGCCTTCCTTGTACAACCTTATGTATGTGATTTACAAAATGAAAAAGATGGAAAATAAATGTTTTACAAACTGGAACTTGACCTTGAACATATACGGCATAACACACGACAGATGAACATTATTACATCTCTTTTTTTATACAAAAAAAAATGAAAAAGGCAATTACACAGTAAATGTTGGGGAAGCAAGAATTATCACCTACCAGAGAGATATCAGAAAAAAAGGCATAATGTGCCGATTGAGACCAAACCCTTTTCATGAGAGAAAATAACATTTAGAGGGAAACACGCTACACGAAGATAAATGAAATATATTAAGGGTCGCGGATAAAGATGCATATCAAAATTTGTCAGCTGCATAGCAAATAGAAGAGTAGCTGGTAGAGGAAATGGGTACTTTGCTACAGCGGCTCTATCTAATTCATGGTTCTTGCTACCAGTGAGTATTGACACGAACGTCTTTCCAGAAATAGCTCGCTATTGCGATCAGGCCCTCCTTAGCAAAGCTGAGATGAAAATAGCGGGTAGTGCGACTTCCGCACGCGAAGGCCAACTTTGTGAAAATCTACCTATTATTATAGCTGTGAATGACGAGTTGCTAAGTGCTCCAGATATAGAGGTCTAGTTAAAAGCGACACACGAATTCCACTTCACGAGTTTCTTTCCGGCACAACAAATCAATAGAGACTTGTGAATATTCCACTCAATTCCAATGTGGATTCATGCATTGTATATCGTCAACTTAAATATAATGTGCCCGAAATGACTGTAAAAACCGCAACTAACACATTAACGGATGCCAACTCCCCAAACAATAGAGCACTCACTAAGAAATGAAAATCATGGCCCAGGGAGGATTTACCTTTTAAAACTATAGAAAGACAAAGTAAATGTGAATTCCAACTAGAATTGCCTCTATTCAATTTAAACGACAAAAGGCGGTTTAATGATAACGCAACCCCTGCTTGCCTAGTGCCATTACCGATACATGTTAATTCACTGAAACAAGAAAAAAACAACTGTTGGGTTTGTTTGTTTGTTTGTTTGTTTGTTTGTTTGTTTTATAGATATCTTCGTATCCAGGAGACGTCATGGTTAAAACCTCTTCTGCGTATTTTGCCGAACTTCAAAAACGTGTTGTACAGCGGAGCGGGGAGGCAACCTCGCATGAAACGCTACGTGACAAACTCAAAAAGTAGTCAAAACCGCATGCAGTCATATACCCAAAGTAATGAGAAGTATGTTGGGGGAATGGGGGAATATCTTCTATTTTTGCTGGTTGGTTTGCTCGGTTTTTTTTTTCTCTCGTCTCAGCCACTCGGTGCAATGATATTTGTATCCATGATGCATAAAGTGGTGAATAGAATGTTTTTTTTTTCTCCCTTGGAAGCAAAATGTCGTTTCGCAGGGTAGGAACTTACTCAGAAAAGAGTGAACCAGGGAACAGAGTTCAATGACGTTGCACTGATATGCAGCTACACGCTATACGTCCGTGAAGTGCACCTTTTTGGCTATGATTCTGTTATGATTCTGTTATCTATGTTTGTTTGTGTGTGTGCGTGCGCGTGTGTGTGATTTTGTTGTTGTTGTTTTAGTGAAGTTCTTTGACCCTTGACAAATTGTCACATTGCCAAAATAAGGTCTCGTTGTAATCTGAAACATTCTTGGGCACTTTCGAAGAGAAAAGTGCACGTTAGGATTCAATCGTATAAACATCCCCAACAAAAGTGAAACCAAATTATTAGAGGATAACGTAATTTGCAACCATCCCATTACAAACCCCCCCCCCAAAAAAAAAAAAAAAAAAATACAGAAATTATGCCGTGACCTTTTCATATCTACTTCTTTTTTTTCTTCTTTTTTTAAGTCCGTCTATTTTGTCATTTTCCTTCAGCCTACTTTCTTGATTTGACACAGCTACAAGACTCTATAGTTCATGCTTGCAGCTGTTTTTGCGCTGAATGTTAAAGCGTTTTTTTTTTCTTTTTTTTTGAGCGCGTGAAATATTCTCGTAAAACTCGTTAGGATGGGAAGATTATCGCCACGGAAACTTACACTGTCGGCGCATGGGTCTATGTATTGCAAGGGAATGCGGTGATTGTAACGCATCATGCGCTGTTTGTTTGTATTTTGTCTGCACGTTGTTGTTGTTGTTTTTTTTCTTATTAGATTTTTGAAGTGATTCCGCTTCCGTGCTAAAACTAAATGTGATTTACAGGCCGGAAAAGCGAGGACGTGATATAATGAATGGGAAGCAGTGTTTAACGAGCTCACAAAACGATAAATAAAACTGTTCAACCCATCGAAGAATTTCGTTGTCCAATATTCTCGTAACTCTCGAAGATGAATTTTTAAGGTACATTTTACTTTATGTTTTTTTCCCCATTGATATTGAAATAACATAAATAATGCGATTCCCTGTTCTGATGATTATGCTTAAAATAATACCGTAATAAAGACATAATTAATCGTAACATTTTTTAACAAGATAACTTTAACAAGATAAAATTGTCATCCGTATTATTGCAGTCATCCACATTTTCATTCTCTATTCAGCAGTCTTTTTTTTTTCTTCCTGTCCTTTGTTTTTTCACAGTCACATTGTATAGAAGTGATATCGCTTTGATGAGGGCGACTGCGGGTATCGCCACCCGGAAATGGGGGGGGGGGGGTGGTTGCGGGAATGATTGGATTAGGGTGGGGAGGAAAGAGATGGAAAGGAAGCAGGGGGAGGAAGGTGGAGAAGAATGGCGGGGGGGGGGGGGGGAGGGATGGGGAGCTTTTTACAGGAAGCCGGGAAAGGGGGTTTGTTCATACCTCGTTCCGTCAGCGGCACTCGCGTTCACATCCGCTCCATGGCTGAGTAGATACTGCGCCACGTTCAGATGGCCGTGCACGCAGCTCTCATGTAGCGCCGTGTAGCCTGCGTTGTCACGCGCGTTCACATCCACCACACGATAATCCACACAGTAGGCCACGATTTCCTGTAGAAAGGAAACAAACACATCCGCATTTACAAGGTTATTTGCCTTTCCTTTTCAAACGAATAGTTCTATACATGGTTCCATGGCCGAAGTAAATAAACAACATCCGGAAGATAGTGTGCATTCAATCAATTTACTGTACTTCCGTATTTGTTCGTGGGTTACCGGACAAAAATTTCGCCTGTTTTATTTAGTTTTTGTTCTTTCGCCTCCACAGAAGTACGAAATCGTTGTTGATAGAAAGAGTTTCCTCAAAACACTGTTATAAGCTGAAAAAATACTACCCTTTATTGATTGAAGATGAAGAGAAATATTTGCTTGCGTGATCGGAATTCTGATTAAGCTGGGTGCATGCTAAATGCTCGTCCAGTTGGGTGTATATGCCCAACTGCAATATTGGAATCAGCAGCTGCTATATTGCTACTGTCACTTTTTTTTTAAAATTTTACGCGAGGAAAAATGTTGAGTCATTTCCCCCTCCAATGTCTGTCTTTAATGACAATGACAATGTAAAGTTTTATTCACAGTCTTCGGAAGGTTCTTAATAACGGCAGCCACTGCATAGTATTTCCGTGTGACCAAGGTTTTAAAGATGCCCCGTTCCCATGCCATTAACGCGTAATAATTATGATGACCTTCAGGAGGATCAACTTGCGGTTACTGATGATTTTCTAATCTTAATTGTCAATACCTATATGCACAAGCAATTAGATTAATTGTTTATGGTCTGCGAGCACTAGCGCGTGATGTATTTTACCATATATCCCAGCGTAGCTGATCGGTGAAGCGCTGTTTCTCCGAGCTTTTTGTTCACCAGAAGCTTTTTCATTTCTGTATAGAAAACGAAAGACAGAAGAATAGTAAGGGCAGGTAAATTATTACAAGCCATTTGTCAAACTGACGCACTCAAGCTACGCACAACACACACACACACACACATACATACACACATGCGAGCGACGAACAAAAGTACCACGCTCATGTTGGAAATATGCCAGGGGAATGTTAATGAGGTAACAAAAGAAATGTGAAAGTTACAACGCTTTGATATTCCGCAAGCGCCTGAAATTTGAAACGCATGTCACGCACAGAACAATTAAAAACGAATAAACTGCAGCTACTCGGATAATACATATTCCTCCTCTGCACCATCTACACAATACAGTGTGTTGATTTTTCGCAACTAGCGAGCAATGTTTCTGTAGACAGTTTTTTTTTTTATCTTGGTAGTGCAAAGTGCTAGTGAAGTATATAGAATTGTCAACATAAGTACTGGTCGGTGCTTGGCCACAATGCAATCACGTGACTAATGTAACGAGGATCAAAATCGTTATATTCCGTGCAGTGACGTCATGCGCGGTGATTTCTTTGGAAAAAAGGAAATCATAGCACGACATATTTGATAATTTCATATATATCATATATTATATGTGTATGCGTGTGTGTGTGCGTGTGCAATTACATGTACATCTCATATTCATAATTATATAATTGACGTCTAATTCATATCTCTCTAGGACCATTCTATGATGACTTGATATGTGATCGTTTTTGTTTTTATTATTTATAAAGAGGCGCAGAATAATTTCAGGGGAACAGTAATTACAACAACAACAACAAAAAAGCGAGCCCGATTTGTAACAATGGAGTCGCCATTGCGCGTAAAACTGAAAATTAAAAAAGAACTCGATTCATTTAATTGTCACTGCATTGAAAAAAAAAGATTAGTAAGCAAAAAAAAAAATGTTCTTGTGAAACGTTACGGAGAAATCAGCGACTCGTAGACCCATTGTCTTACGATGATTGGCTTACGCCTTCGGCTATCACTGCGAATTATTTCTAACACGACACAACCTCGCTGATTTTCTCCCTACCCCAATCTTTTTTTTTTCTGACACGAAGAAATAATTCTGAAAGCCTTAATGGACAGACTACCGGCTGTATGATACGTTATAAACGCTCTATAAACGTTGAGTGTACAAATCTAGAACGAAAGTTTGCCTGAAAGATTTTTTCCCGGTGACTTGAGGACATGGAAGCAAGACTTCTGTATCCCCCGAACCATTTCCCAATTTGAGTTCGCAACTTGGCAATCAAAAGCAGGAATTATAGCAATTGTTTAATACGCACTCTGTGAATATTAGCGGTTTTTCATCATCGATCCCACCATGAATACTAAATAATTCATACCATGAGCGTATAATTGTTTACAGCTTTGTCAAAAATATCCATCAAATTTCCTTATCGAAGCAATCGTGATGTACATACAAACCCTGCTAGGCCTATAAATAACTAATGAGATACGGATAGGAAAGATAATACAGTGTACGTGTATAATATCGTAAACGAAAATGAAAGAAGTAAAAAATCATCCGCTTTGGAAATGAGACCGCCAGAACACAACTCACAATATGGCGGAAAAGATATTGCGAAAATGTGTAATCTGAACTGTCAGGTCGGATCTGCTTCTACCGCTTGGCAAAACGCCAACATGAGATCACGCGTCGAAATTAAGATATTGCATCTATTTTTGTTTTGTAATTAACTTCGATTATCAGCCCGATATCGGCGTGGGAATACCTCAAGACATTTACCGAAGAACGGAAGCAGCTCTCCACGATTTGTGGTAAATCGAACCCCCTTATCACCGAACTGGTTACTTAGCGAAACTTCGAATAGAATTCGCAGGCTTTTGTTTTTCTCTGTTCGTCACTGAATTGGCAAGTTTCACCCTGAAATATTACGGTCGAAGCATAACTGATGTGTTCGAGTGATGATAGTGATGATTATGAGTGCTTTTTAATTTCGTTTATCAGGTCCGTGTGTATAAATATCCCATAGCAGTGTATGTACTGTGTATGCTCAAATATTATAATGCGAAGTGACGTATCATTAACAGCGCGTTCTACATGCATAGCACGCAAAGGCTCGCCTACGCACATGGTATGCACACGCACGCACACAATCACAGTCCAAGATGTACAAAACCGAGTGACCTCTTAATATAATATTGGGAGTGATGCATTGCCGGGGACATGGCGTGTAACAGAATAGTAAGTGAAAAGGAAAACACTCCTCAGAGAAATGATAATACATGTAGTAAGAAAGTGTGCGTTAGACACAAGTAACCACATCGATCACTGCGTGCAGAGGATAGCATAACGCGATTAGCAGCTTCCACGAAGGGAATTAATAAACTGCTTCGACACGCCCTGTGACGTCAACCCAGTTTAAAACTTCCTCGGGATACTCTGCATCCTTCCACGCGTTTCGCTTACCTGGTGGAGGGTCGGGTCGTATGATCGGGGTGTCGATGTACTCGGATGACGTCATTCCAGTATCGATGACATCATAATCACCATCCTAGGGACAAATCACAGAAATAAATACAGCTATCTGAGCCATGAACATGAAGCGTGAACACGCAGCAAATGCAACGGAATTGTTTGGCATCGTTCTGGTCCTCCCCTCTCCCTCCCCCTTCCGTCACAAGAGTCATGCGGTCTCCGGCACGTTTCACGTTAAAAAGAGAACTGGAATAAAAAAAATTATCAAGAGCGCGCTACACGAAATGACAATTAAAACACACAGATGACATAAGTTATAACAATGGACAATATCACGCAACTAGTAGCAGCCTCTAGGCAAATGACCTGCTGAAAAAAAAATGTTTTGAAGAGCCTAAATGTCTAAAATACCGATTACAACATTAAACGCTGAGATGATTGCGCATCAAAATGAAATTTCTTCGGCAGCTTTAATTTACATGCGAAACAAAGCATCACGAGTATTTTTTCTTTCTTTACATGTCTCGTAATTTTTGTGTTGAAGTGCATTTCTATACAATTTGAAGAAAAAGTCGTACGGGAGACTTTCTCACGACTCTTGTTACTAGGGTGGGAGGCACAGGCCCCATTAGAGGCATATTTCTCGCGTGTTTTTTCATTCGATTGCAGAATTGTTTTTTTTTTATTTTGGCAGGGGAAATTCCACTATAAAACGATATGTTCTTGGGTACTATTTCGCTGTGTGTATAGGAAATCTTTGAAATTAGCAGCGGAAGTGTGTGTTAATTTCTATCTGCATGCTTTAGTTTTCTATCTTGTTTTATTAATTCTTTTTTTAGGGGTCTTTTTTGTTTTCTTAAAGAAAAATCATTCCAATAAGATGACCCGAAGGAAAAAAAAAATATTTGCCTGACCCCAGATCAAATTTTCAATCAAGTACTGACCATGTCCAACTTGACCGCAAAGTGATTAAAAAGTAAACTATTAATCAAGCGTTCAAACAATGGTTGACCTTGTCCCTTTGTGCGTGGGGGGGGGGGGGGGAGGGGCGAACCTGGTGGTACGCGATTGCTAGGAAACAATACCGCGTCGCTGCGCGGTAATCAAGTTCCAGCCTTGAGCTGTTGTTGTTATTTTCAATTCATTGCAGAAGCAAAATGTCGATGAAATTCAAACACATTTACGTGACTTTCACTTTGAAACTGGATTAGTGTTTGCCTGACAGAACATGTTGGTGCAAATTCATACGTGCTGCGAGCCGAAAGTGACAGAAATATTGGAGCAGGGCATCCGGGGAACAGACTGTCCTGTGTAATGCCCGTGGACATGAGGTATGGCAGACGACGGAAGAACTGGCACGTAGAAGTAAATACATTTTGTCAACAATTCCAAGGGCCCAGGGATAATCAGTATAATGTCAATATCTGTGTCAGCATGAGATGCATACACTCACTGTGGCGTATCAAAACTTTGAAGGCGTGTAGACCAAATTGTGAGAAGTAGGACCAAGTTTGCATTCATCGTGCCATTCTGACATTATCTATTGCTCGTCTAGTATTGCTACGCCTAGTATCCTACGGCAATACTGTAACTCCTCACGCTGTACCTACGCAAGATAGTTACAGGTTGATGCGTTACTGTTAGCCTTGGTGCCTACCTGCATGTAGTCACCGTCGAGGCTTCCCCTGTCGTTCTCGTTGTAGTGAGGCATTCGTTCCAGCGTGGGTGGCTCCGGGGAGTTGGGCGAGCCCTGGACCGCCGCCCTCCCGCGGATTTTCCCGACTTTCCCGCTAGCCTTGGGCGGCCTCCCGCGCTTGCGACGCGGGGGAGCGGGATCCACGTTCTCCCCAGCCTGCACGCTGCGGATATTCACGAATTTCATCTTGATTCGATTGGACGAGTTTTCGTCCAGCACGACCCTCAAGGGGTGAGTGGGACTCGTGGGTGGTTCACCGTCGTTGTTAGAAGATGGCGTCTCGTCGGAAAATGTTGCTGCATTTTTAGCCCGCCTTGCGACGCGCACGTTGTCGTCTGGTCTGTATTTTGGTGGTCTACCACGTGGTTTTCGCTTGACCAGTGGTTCGCCCTCCTCTTGGTTGCCAATAGCGTTGTCATTGTCCATGTTGGGTGCGTTGTCGACGCAGTTGTTGGCACGGAGTCTGAGTCGTCTTTCCACCACCTTGGCCCGCTCTCGTTCGATCTCCAGTTCGTAACGAACGTTTCGCGTATCGTACATTGAGCGGTAGTTCCGAACTGGACCTGTGAGCACAATCGCAACACATCCCCACTTAGCAACGAAAACAACGAAACAAAACATTTCGACAAAACAATTCATGGAATTGATAAATACGACGGTCCGCCCTTTTTATGTGGTACATTTTAGAGATAGCAGTACACACATGCAAAGCTTGTCCACGAAAGAAGACGGGTAGACAGATTATGCTCCTTATCGGTTTATCAAAAAAAAAAAAACAACTCATACGACGTGGTACGCCGCTTTTGGTTATTACTTTACTGTAGGTGTTAAAATGTTAAATATTCTTTATGGAAAGGGCCTTTATCTGTAAGAAAACGACAGACTTTGCATGCTGGTCAAGTAAATAAACCGCAGTTTAACAAGTAGGATCTAGAATTTCATCACACCAAAAATTAGTATTACCTACAATCTGCAACGCATTTTTTTTTCCAAATTACAGAATATCACAATTTGACCAAATAATCATGAGGGGAAACATAGTCTTCTAAACAAAAAAACAAAAAAAAAAAAAAAAAAAAAAACCTTGCACATCTTTAAAGTAAATCAGTTCAACGTACAAATGTGATGCTTTTCATTTCCCTTGTTACCGAGCATAAATTGGTTGGAGGAAATTTAAAGGGGGAAGAATGCTGCGATAGAACAGATCACGTACTTCTTTCACTGAACAAATAACACCAGAATACTATAGCAGCTACAACAATGTGTAGGCCTAACAAGAGTAGACTTGTAGCGACATGAGAGATTTTCATTTCAGTCACTCAATAATAAAGACGATTTATTTTGGCGGTTTCTGTGATTTATGTAGGCCTAATATTCAGTAGCTATGTAATGTCGAAGTCCAAATTCGCAATGGGGAATGTATGGAATGTACTCGACATACGCACGCACCAACACGTTTTGTATGTATGTCTCTAACTGATCTATGTGTACATTTCTATTGAAAACTCAATACATCATCTGTTTTTTATCCCATGACTTGTGTAATTTTCGGGTTTTAAGAGGTCCATTCCATTTGATAAGGGAAATTTACGTCGTATGGCACATACTAATCTTTGTCGCGTGAACTTTGGCCAGCCCGAAGGGTTTTAACGCGCCCATCAGTATATGGGACTATAGCGTTTGTGCGTGCGTGCATGCGAGCGTGTTTATGTGTAAGCGTGTGCTAGTTAGACCCTGAGAAGTGGTACCACGCCCTGTTTGATAATAAATGATGTCTATTGCTATTGTGTTGTTTGTTATAATACCTGTGCCAGCGTTGCGTGTACGGCTTGTCAGAATTGTGGGTACAAAGTCCTGGAACCGACTGCGCCTGGCTTCGTTGAGGTCCATGTCCAGAGGGACGGTCGATCGGCGAGGTCGTCCACGCTTTCGTCCCGTCGGGCGATTTTCGGAGCCTGGTGTAATCGAGATTTAATGTTTAGACGACGAAAATAAGACTAATGATATATCTTGTTGTGACATGTTGTGATGTCCCTCGCAATTATTAAAGGTGCTCTACAACTTTGTATCGCTTTGACATTCAAATTTCTCTACAGCAATACTTTCGTTTCAAATAGGCGGCAAAGCTCGTGGTTAGTATTGGTTTTTTGTTTTGGTTTGTTTTGGTTTTTTTTTTTGCTTGTCTGTTTCGGGTTTTTTTTTTCTTTTGGATTAGAACTTACTTTCAGTTACATTTGAGTTTGAGTTTTCTTTCAGCGTACGACAATTGTGCACGTGTGCTAACCCAGTATCAAAACCGTTACCCAGAGATCATTTTTTAAGACATTACCGTCTAACTAACATCAGTGATGTCACAATGATGACACAATGATGTCATAACGGATGGGCAATGGATTTTGCACCTTAATGAAGAGCTAGATCTGGTTTCGGAAATGCAGATTAACACAGCTCCATTCCATGCTTTACCTATTGCCCTTGCGATACAAAGCCACACCCTTCGAGTTTATTTTGTAGTAGCTAGGAATGATGCTATATTTGCAGGCTTGCCGCATGCTCGCATACTGACAAATAGGTCCTAAATGCCAAGCATGTCTGCCGCGTGCTTTATTCATGGGTTGAAAATCAATAAATGTCATTCAAACGTCAGCACTCGAGCTCGCCATATATTCCTGTAATTATGACGAGAAGAGGTTTACATTTGTAATTAAGAAAGCTTAAGTGTTTTGCGTCGAGTGCATGAGTTGTTCACAGCATACAAGCACTGCTTTTTAGTGGACCCTCATTTTTTCCCTCATAACATAGACAATGTCACAAGTTTGGTTTGAAACTCCGTAAACATGCTTTCGATTCGTTGATTACCTCTGATTCTCAATCAATATGTAATCAAATTCATTTGTAATTTTCTTATATCATGCTCTGTGGAAGAAAGAAAAAGAACTCTGAGGGACTGAGCTGAACTGAACTATCGGCCTACATAATTTTAAGTGTATTTTGTCCCCTATCCTTTTTACTGGCATAAAGAATTAAATCACTCTGAGTAAACCATAGCTGTAAAGCACCACTGGAAAAGCTTATCTATCTCCATGTCTTTTATTAGAGGCACACGTGACAGCATGTAGGCCCTATACTTTCTGGTCACACTTCAAAATGAAGAGTAGGTAGCGGAAAGGATTGGCTGTATAAACAACATTACCTTTTCCTTCTTGTCTTGTTGCAACAATCTAGGCCTATAATACAGGTGATAGGTGACGAAATGGCAAGGTTAGAGCCATAGACCCCCCCCCCCCCATTACCTTTACTTCATTGTCTAAAGCAGTAAATTATCTTTTTTTTTAAAATCGATTTACGTTTGCAAAATCTAGCTTGTTGTAGGTCTCGCACCTGTAAAATTTTCCAAAGACTCACGTGTAAAAAACAACACAGTAACAACAAATTATGTGAAATACTAACGCACAATATATAGGGACTACATGAGTCTATGGATGATCGTGAAATAAGGAGGATCAAAAGGAATGAATCAGACACATTCTTGCATCATTTCCCTCCCCCCCCCCCCCTAATAAAAAAAAATAATACCGTCATGATGGCATGGGGGTATTTTCCCGAATGACACATTTTCTTATGAGACAATTGCTCCGGTCTTATTTTCTCCAAGGACTTAGGATTAGGGTTGTTAGGGTCGTGATAGGGTTTTAAGTCTAGTTTGATGTGAGGATTGGGATTAGGGTTAGGGTTAGGGTTATGTTTGTGGGTAGGTTTTTATGTCTGTCTTAGCGTGCAGAAATTTCATGGGAGCAATATTGTCGCGGGAGCAAAATAATGTCATGGAACCAGTTCCCCGAGCTCAGGAATGCTCATCGCTGGCATTACATTAAAGGGTTTGAAGACTATACCTGAAGCAATTTTTGGGATGGTAAACACTAAAAACCCTGTAGTGTAAGGATTCATGGGTGGCCCGAGTCATTTGCTGTCCACCGGGGTACATTCGAAAAACACGAATAGCACCGGTCAGCGAATATGTGCATCGAAGCGTGCGCTCATCGGTAACGGTCGATACCGGTCGAGATTCTTCGGCTGTGTGTGTACTTACATAGAGATCAGTGATAAAGCTATACACAATTCGTTTAATACGGGATTCTCGAATATATCCGAGTCGGGCCAGCCATCCCGCTCCATGGTATTCCCACCCTACCGGATCTTTAAAACAAAATGTAAGGGACTTTCACCCGTAACATGAACTGTCTTAGGGTTGCAATACGAGTCCAGAACCTAAGAGAGTACAATATCAAGATCCTTGTACCGCATCATTTTGCCGTCATCGATCTGCCACAAAGGCTTCACGAGGACACGAGGGGTGGACAAGATGCTTACCATTAATGATGGCATGTGCGCGGCTGGAGCGAACACGGCGTCTGAACTTGCTCAACTTCCTCCTCCGCCGTCGCTGAGCAACCCTCCCTCGTCCTCCGGAGAGCCTGCCATGTACCGCTGAAGCCTCCTGCTCTGCGCTCTCGGGTGTTTGCTGATCCGGTTCGTTGAAACGAATGATAGCTCTCTGAATAAGATTGGGGAAGTTTTGCAGGAAGCAGAAAGAATACCTTCAAAACAAATCCTTTCCTTCCTTAGATTTGTAATTGTCCAAAAAAAAGTTTCAAGTAAAGAACTGTACCGAAGATCAAGGCAATTCTTCTCAACGACACGGGCAATGACCGCCGCTGACAAGATGGTGAATACAAGCATTACAGGCTAAGAATGAACAACTGCAACATGGTAATAGATTCTCATGAGAATATACAATAGTACTGACCGTCTCTTGTCATTACAACCCACTTAAATCTTAATCCTACACTAGAACCTTCAATGAAAAATTTGCCACGACACTCAACCCTCTGTAAAATTCATATCAATTATTGTACCTAACTCATCTACTTCACCATTGCTTGTTCATTTGAAGACAGATTATGGTGGTGAACAATGAAAATACTGACATGAGTTCTAACGGATGCATGATATCATCGTGAAATAAGGTAGGAAACAGGTACCTGTCTGCAAAAATGTATGTGAAACATGATAGAATCACACGCACAGTTCTGGATAAGATAATAAAAATAGTGGAAGATATTCACCTGTAGGGCTCTCTCTTCGCTACCAAGAGATGCCGAATCAGCTTGCATCAGATCATTTTCATTCGGGTCTTTCTTTTCTGCTGGCAGTGTATCATCTTTGAGTGGGAGTTGCTTTTTGACCTCTGGTTGACTCGAGTCCTGCCGCTCTGCTGGCGTTGCGGATGTCTCAGGTTGACCCTCCGGGGCAACTCCAAGCGCAGCGGGAATAGGTGAATCTACGAAAGAACCCTCCGAAGATTCCGCAGAGGATACATCGGAGCCCAGAGCTGCCAGCAGCTTCTTCCGCGGGTCGTGAGACAGCGAACGACCGACGCGAGGTATCTCGAGACTTTCGGGGACAGGTTGAGGAGGAACACTTCCTGGAGTACTGACTCTTGTATCAGTGATTGATCTGGGAGATACCGACGCTTGAGCAGAGCTGGCAGAGTGTCCATTTACGGAGCGATCTGCTAAAACGTCATCGTGTATTGACTTCTGCGAGACGGAAAGTCCACTTCCAGTTAGAGTCGCAAATGGTCCATTCAATAGTGAGTTTGGAGTACTTCCGTTTGTAAGGTCACTCGAAGTTGGCTCAGCACCCACTTCCTTGTCTTTCGTGAGAACTTTCTTCAGCCATTCCTGACTGGAGAAGACAAGACGCTTAGCCATGTCCGACATAACATCTGTAGTTAGCTGGTCTTTGGGCATCGCACGAGCCAGAGACTGCCGGGCAGCAATGGCGTCATCATAAGATGGAAGACGACTGGTATGCCTCTTACCCGGCTGGAGATCATGTACGACATTCGGGGAGATCACTTCCGGTGAGCTTGCTGGTGAAGAGGACGTGAGGTCATGCACAGTGTCTCTGTTATTCTGCGACCGATGACCGCCAATTGAAGGGATTTCATTCTGGGGAATTATTGACTTGGAGATACCGCTTTTCATTGAAGGGATACTCTGCTGCTTTGCCGGTTGTTTGCTCATAGCATGGATGAGACTCGCATCCACTTTTGACCCTGAAGTCAGAAGTGTTTTCTCTTTATTCTGAATCGGTATCTTATTCTGCTGTTTGGCTCTGAGAGAGTCCAAGTACTGTGACTGGATAAACTGTCTGTTGGCAAGCTGACCATATCTTGTTAAAAACAAAAGTTCTTCCTTCTCCCGTTCAGACATACTGGACAGTGCACCCCGGGCAGGCAAACCGGATTGATTCTTCATGGTGGAGACATGGGGCTGGTGCAGAGGTTTGCTGCGTTTCTCCTGCGCATTTACCAACAATTGATGAGCAAGAGCACTTTGCTGCGCTGCAGCCATTTCCCAAGCGGCACGGGCATCTTTACGTCTACTTTCGAACGACTTTGCAGTTGACGAGACTGGAGATACCGCCTTCCTTTTGGAAGGTATAATGTCGTCGCGCATATCAGATGATCTTTTCGTGGCTACCTGTACCCTAGGTGGGGAAATCATTTCAGGTCTTTGAGTGTTGCGCCCATGAGATCCATTCATGTCATGCTGGCTCTGAAGAAACTTGGCAGAATATAAATCTTGGGGCATCAGAATTGGCATTGGAGGGGAGGAACTGGCGTGGTCACCTTTTACATGTCGGGAGAGTAATGAGGCGTTGTAAGCGGCCATAGCTTTAGCAAACTCCTGCTGAGCGGTCGTCTGATGGAATTTATGACTGGTTCGATGCTTACTTGCCTCCATTTCTTCTCTTGCCTTCACGAGATTTGCATACTGCTTATATTTCAGATCTTCCATCTTGGTCTTGCGTTCATTGTATGTCTTTGCATATTCCTGCAACGTCCGATTATTGATATCATCGAAAAGCTGACGCTGCTGCAGAAGAATCAATTCGCGTTGTTTCTTTATCAATGCCTGCTCCCTAGCCCTTACCTGGGCCGCGAAATCGGTCTCCTTGTTGCGTGATACCGAACGATCAGCTGGCTTTTGTTGGAGATGAGAACTTCTCCGGGCAGCTGCGATGAAGTTAGGATCGGCGTGCCGCTTCGTTCCATCTTGCATCCTATCAGCCTGAGAAGTTGTAGCTCCATCGCGGCTGAGCGTTGCGTGGGACTTGGGAGAGGGCGCTACACGTGAGGCTACGTCTGATGAGAGCATGGCGGTACGGTATGCATTCAGGAGATCATAATCTGGATGATTCCCTCTTCGTGCTGCCAGCTGGGCCTGGGCTATCTGCTCATTTCTGAGGTACGCCTGGACCTCAGCTGAGGAAAGCTCTCTCTGGACTGGGTGCACGGATGCCGTCCGACCTTGCAGGAGCCGCTTCTGACGCTCCTCGATCCGCGCACGTCCAATTGATGGTTGTTGGACTTGTTTGTGAACTGCTGCCAGTGCGCTAGCGTCCGCTAGAGTTCGGCTGATTTTGATTTTAGAGCCAGGGAAAGCGGCACGTCTAGCCATGGCACTATTTACGGCAGCCTGGGCTGCTTGCGATGCTTGCGCCTGCATCGCTTGTGCTTGCATGGCAGCGATGTTCGCTGCTTCGGCACGAACGCGTTGATGCATAGGAGCGTAGTTCCTCATGGCTTTCACCTGGTCTGATGAAATAGTTCCTGCAGGTGCATTCTGAGTGCGCTGAGCACTTGGCTGTCGGTCCTCCGTAGAAACAGTCCGCTGTGGAAGTCGAGCCTGTTGGGGTTGGACATACGCAAGGCCTCTCTGTAAAGGGTATCTTGTCGCACCCAGAGGGGGCAATTTGTCCGCCTTCGTCACCGATCTCTCAGGTTTTTCTCCCGGCTTAAGACCTGGTGGCATTCTGTGAACCTCGACACTTTGGCTGTCTCCCGATGCCTTCATCGCTTGTGTCTCCAATGACTTTGTGGATAGGTCAAGAGGTTTGCTGAGGTCCAGCGGCTCGTCCGGGTCCTCTGGTGGGGTTCTGTCGATGGGCGGCTTCTGAGCCGGTGTCACTGAGTCCTGTGAGTGGTCCATTGCACTGCGCTCGATTCTGTGTGCAATGGCAAATTTTGCCTGGTTCAACTGTAACATTGGGCCGCCAGGTTGGCTGGAATTCAGTCAGAAATGCTTGCGTCCTGCAGAAAACAAAGAAAATAATGACAAAAAAGAAGTTATAACAATTATTCCACATGTTATGGTAACATAGCATTATCATCCATACCAGTCATTTCGTACTACAGCCGACCTCGCCTGAGTTGACATCGTACATAAACTTACGTATTTTCCTCATCCAGCGATTTCAACACCAAAACTGAAAAAATTCATAACTTTTGCATCTATTGTCCGATTTTCCTCAAACTTTAACTAATGTGTTCTACTAATGTTGCTGCTTTCACTCAATCCACATTTCTCTTTGGGTGTGGGTTTCCTTTAACACCTCTTGTTTTTTCTCTTCCGTAAAAGATCCAAGATTGCCAATCAAGATACGTTCAATATTCATTATCCCCTTTACCTCTTTCTCTCGAAATAGTTTATTCATATCAACGTTAGTGGATTCAGGGTATTGTACTGGTATTTTTTTTTTTTTTTGCCAGTTGAGTGTGTAATGACCGTCTCTTCTACATCACAACACCTCGTTATCTCAATGCTTGTGGATGGAATTGGAATGAACGTTGCCTGCAACGGATGTTCACGTCGCGTGATGAGATCGCCGGCGCGAAACTTCCCAGCTTCGTCAGCAAATTTCATGCGAAGCAGTTGAAAAATAATCTGATGACAAAATATAGAATTTGACCTTCTGAAAGATGGGGGGGGGGGGTGGAGGGGGGGGGGGAGGCAGAAAGGGAGTGAAGATAAAAGTATAAATCTGTCCGGAAAGGTCAAACAGGTTGTGCGTTATAGGTAGGCAAAGGAGTGCACGATCCGTGAAATTAATGGTTATGTGTATATCATTCGCAAAGCTTAAACAACTTATCCGCCTTGACAGTTTGTCATCTCAAGAAACGCGTTTTATAGACTTCTGTCAAAACAAATATGACTGCCTATAGGCCACTGTGATAGCCTTTTACACTTTGTACTCGTTTCAAAATTCTTCTCGTATCATACGTTGACAAACGGATGCTATACGTACACCGTCTTAGAGGATATTTTATGATTCATACAAACAAGTTTTTTGGTTTTTGTTGTTTTATTGTTTTTGATCTTGTATTGCCTATTTTTTTGCAAGCACGCACATGAAGAAATTAGCAACAGGAAAGGACCATTCGAGTGTCAGTAGGTCAACCGTAATGGCATCCTGTGGCCAGAAATTCGCGGTCTTTCGAGCATTGTCCCCAACAATTTCTAGGCACATTAAACGTAGCTGATTTTATCATCATTAGCATTTCTCTCCTCACAACCCCCCCCCTCTCTCTCTCTATATATATATATATATATGCACAACAAATACAGCTCATATTGTTCACAGAATTCTTCCACGACAGACATCGTCAGTGACGTCACGAAAATCAGTATATCACTTTGCATTCAAATCAAAGAGAGAAGTGGAGTGTATATACGGAAGAGACATCAAAGACGTCACAAATAGATTGATCGTTACAAATATCGATTATGAAGCCGCGATAGATAACATGACATGGTACCTGTACTGTAACCCCCAGCCCTCCCCCACCTCCCTTTGCGTGGCGTACGTTCGATGTTGTTCAATTTTTATCTTCCTCCTCAGCTCTGTAACGCTTCTTCCAGGCTGATGAATTTTCTCTTTGAGGATGTCTCCGTGATGGGCTTTAAACTTCCTTCACGTATATATGGCAGTGCTGTTGCAATGATACCAATTTTGTTCAGTGAAACGAAAATTAAAGGAAGTACGCAAATTACCACTATCATAAAATCGAAGTTTTCCGAACGAGCTTCTTCGTTATGGGGTGCGTACAAAATATTATTATTTTCTCGATATTCTTCAACATAATTTTGTACAAAATATTATGTACGGAATTTACACATATACAATCCCGATCACTTTACTAAACAGCCTTCGCGGAAGTTAATTTCTCTTTTACTGGGGTTCTTTGAGTTTGTTACTTTAAGTTATTAGGTAGACGGTAGGTTAATTGAAGTTTTGGGTCATCATAATAACAGATCTGTCATGTCTGCCATAACTCTCAGTGGACGGTATTCTGATGAATTCTATCATTTTGCTGTAGTTGATTCATCAAAGTCTGACAGAATTATGGAGAGAAGTAGAGAGGGGAGGAAAGCGCCGCTTCATTGGTCCTTTAAAAAATGAGGGGGAAAAAAAAAGCTTTTCAAAACTGCAGAGCGTTATTCTTTTTTTATCACTCTTTTTCTTTGCATACGAAAATATTTCTTTTTCTATGTTTTCTCCAGGATGACAGTGCAGGAAGTCAGAGATCTTGTTACTTCTGAAAACACAGTTTCCAGGAAATAATGTGTCTATCGCTGCATTCATTTCATGTTATCGTGGTGTGATGCATTTATAAGTGCAATCACATTATGCACGAATACAGGATAATTTTCGATGTACTCGTGTTGTTTCGAGTGAGATCGAAATCTACTCCATTTCTCCCGACAACAACAATAACAACAAACAACAACAACAACGGCAGACCTTATCAAGTCGAGGAAGTTCGAAACAATCCCAATCGCATCGCAACTGAAATAAATGGAAAATACAACTGAACTAACTAGCACCGCATCACGAGCCCCCAATGGTATAGCCAACAATAGCCCATGAACAAACTAAACGTGTTTCCGCATCGTATTATTGGGCTGCTGTGTGTCTACATTGATTTCATTTCCTCCCGGAAGGAGTACACGGGCGGCAATGACCACTAAATTCGCAGATAGTTCGATGCATTTTCTGACACAGTATATCTCTATCAACTGCTATTTTCTGCACATTCGTACCGGGTCATAAAAAGACGATTTCAGTGCCGCGTGACAGATATATTGTACTGACCGTGAAGGGTCACACACCGTGTCCAACACGCACAGACACAAGCAGACGACGCGACGGTAGAGATTCATGGATGATCAATCTCGCGTTGTTATCCCGCGAGAAAATAACAATACTTCGCACACGCCATCACAAAATGCAATATGGCGGCAAGAAACCCACCTCAGTAGGAACGAAATCTCGAGCACCATCGCAAGTTATCTCAGTGAATCGGCCAAAACAAATATCAAGGTTGATCGATCACATATTCAAATCACTAGCATCACATGATTGCTATGACAGGCAGAGCCAAGATTTCAGTTCATTGGCATATTTGCGGCAGAAGTTCAATGACGCACCCTATTTATGAATATCTGTATAACAAAAAAACAAATATTGTAGCCGAGGCCCGCATATAATGTTAAGCGTTGATCCAGTCAACTTCGAATCGATTCTTTTCGTCATTACATCTCAGTTTAAAACATACCTAACCACGTTTTTTAGTTTGTATCGACTTTGCTGAACTTGATATCTACATTTCATATTCATTATATGGAATTCAATACAGCGGCTGTATAGCTGTGCAGTAAAGGGGGGCATTAGAACATAACGCAATGCAGCAGACAACGCCTACACGTAATATGTCACGGGTGCCATATTTTGATACGAGAGCAGAAAATGATAAAAGCATCTTGCACGCCTCAACAACTATGCCCGGACCACGTTTACAATCGCAATATTTGGCATACCATATTAAAGGAAGTTAAGCATGTTGTATATGGGGGAGTTAACATCATAGAAAACGTTCTAAATGCGTGCATCGTTGAAGATAAATGCGGAAACGAGAGCAACGTTTGATCTTGCACTGAAATAACTGTATTCATGTCTGAATTACTGTCTACCTTGTATATATCTCTCCTTTTCTGTATTTGCATACTCGTTATTGAGTGTTCACTATGGTAATAAACTCCCCTCAACATTGAATTCGTGTCTCAAGCGCCCAGTCGTGCTAGTGCCATGTTCGTTGCGTGCTCAAATGACCTGCAAATCACATGCCGGTCTGAATAATGGAACATTGTCCTCGAAGTTTTGCCTCCTTTTCGGGCGCAATCGATTCAGCCGCCATGGTTTTCATTTACTTGTTTCTTTGTTGACGTTTTTCTTGTCATGACGAAGGATAAGTTAAAATTAGAAACAACTACAAAAACCTCCCAGTTTATATAGTCTTTTGTGCTTGGTGTCTGAAATACATGGTAACACGTAAAAAGAAAAAAAAATTGCAAAAGCTCCTGGAAATATATGATATAAACTGATATTGCGCCGCTTGGAACGCTCAGCTTTTCTACTACCAGCACAATTTTTCAATGTTTTTTTTTTTTTTTTTTGGTCGATAATTTATGATATACATCCTCATGAAAAAAAAAAAAAGATGATCGTCAAAGGAAAAAAATTGTCATTGTCATGGTCGTACTGTAGATGGCGCGACCTTTTGTCGCCTGAAAAACAACCGTGTATATATATATATACGGAAAACATGTTCAATTTTACTTAGTTATGACATAGGCCTATCAATAACATGTTTACATAATCATGCATATATACATGAATATATGTTTATATGTGGATGTATCTAATACATTTAAATGACACACATGTGAAGTGCGGACAATTTTACACTGCAATATTAAAATGATAATTTACATGATGCCTTATGGGTCGGGGCTCGAGGAGAATGCAAAAATCCCGATAAGAGAGAACGGGCACGCAGGCAGGCAGCCGCGTCCCGAACTATAACTGAATTTAGATTCGACGTCACCTCCGATTACCGCAAAGGTATGACGCGCATGTTACGTAAATAAATGGGGAAAAAATAACACGTCTTATCTTAAAGGGAATAGGCCGTGCAGTGGTGTTCAACGACTTGAGAAAAGAGGTTCTTTTACTGCTTGCTTCCTTTGTTGCTTTTGGAATATCAAGTTGCAGAGAATATTCACAAATACATATGCATGTATTGGGGTGAGAAAAACCTTATATCTCAAACTTTGGTAAAAATCACTTGATTTTATTAATTGTCAGATGATCAGTTCAGTGATGTCCTGTCCAAATCCTAGTTGTCTCATCAGAAAAAAGAAAAAAAAAATGAAGCCACCACGGCATGTAAAAGGAGATGCGATCGCATTATGTTGCAGTGCTTTGGCTGCCATGTTATTTCGCTCCCCTGAACATTTGACTTATATGAGATACAAGGTTTTGTCTCCCCAACAGCGATATATGTTTGTTGTTGTCGTTGTTGATTCTTGTTTCCATGCTTACCGGTATTTCTTCTCGGCTAGAAACTCTTTTAGGATCGGTGACGCTTAAGTAATTCGATTTGTTTAACCATTTTTTTTCCACACCCACGCTCATGTTCGCGGCGAGTGAGGCAAAAGAGTATAATTGTTTTCGAAAATTTTCGATCCAAAAATACAAACAAACAAACAAGCACACTGTTAAAAAAAAATGAAGACATGCACTATCCGAAATGCGACATTGTTGTAGTATGGGGGGGGGGGGGCATGTTTGTGCTACTTAATATAGGCTACTGTAATATCCACGAGTTTGTACGGATAACGACTCACATAAATAAACATCTATTATTTTCTTTATTCAAGCTTACTGTATACAATCCATCTAATTCAGATACGTGAAAATCAAAGCATTGTAGCATTCGCTGCTGTTACATCTATAACTCAGAGTAAGAATTGCCAATAGCCTTGAATGATGATAATGCCGCCCCCCCCCCAAAAAAAAAAAAGAAATCAAGAAATTAGTATGCACGTAATGGTGATAAGAACATTCACGTGACACGTCCACATCTGTGATTCCTTGATAACAAACAGCGGAAGTGTGGTAATAATCACGGGTTGATTCTCCAAACTTATCACAATCTGAATGGTCCATCCCCTTCAAATTTGTACACAGTTATCCATGATGATATAATGCAAACGAATATTTGCACACCAACATTTTTAGAGTCGTCTGTTTTCCTTGCCTTCGTCTCATTCATGTTTTCCACTTTTCTCATCGATATAATATCACGGCAAGCTCGCTTGGACTATTCCGGGCCTTATCTGGGAAATAATAGTTCTCAAGGGTAACCTTTACGTTGAGTAGATGATTCGCATTGCTAAGCAATGTATGCGAGTAAAGTCTAAAGCTATTCGAGAAGTCTATGATACGGCACACACTAATCCCCCATATTATGAACCTTTCACGAAGTTGCAACTCGACCGTTACGATAACTCTGAAGTCAATTAAATAAACGTAGACACTGTTTGCTGAACAGCTCGTGTTGTGCGTAGCCGAACGTCATGCTATAAGTTGATAATTTGATCAGTTTGTTGTCAGAATAAATTTTCGCTGCTAAAAGCCCCTCAAATAAATCGAAGAGTTCGGAAAAAGGTTGAACGCGAACAGACGAACTTGCGGTAACGCACTCTCCGCGAATTTGTGTTTTTCCGAAACTAAAATTTTTAGCTGACTTCGTAGTGTTAAAAAAAAGATGTATTTGTATGTATAAGATGTCTTTTTCTGGGAAGGGTACAAGCTGAATAAGTGAAATTTTGCATTTTATTTATAACGAATAAGGAAGGAAGGTAGAAATGTGATTAACAAGATGTATGAAAAATGAACTAAAGGTAGTACATAATTCTACTGTAAATGGAAAAGTGTGTGTGTGTGTGTGGGGGGGGGGGGTCACAGACACACTTATTTTACTCCCTAATTTCATTCAAAAACTCTACATGTTGGTCGAATAATTATCGTCAAGACAAGTCAACGACAAGTTACTGTCGGAACCCTTACTTCACTATTCATACGCCTGCAGAAACTCAATTTTTACTCTAAAATGGACAAATGTCCATTAGAAATAATCATGTGAAATAACGCTGTGATAATATGATTTCATATGGGTAACAACGAAAATGCAAAATATTACCCCAAAAGATATGCCTACAGCATTGCAATTCGAGAACATATCTGATCGCGGTTGCTACGTATAATGTTTCATACTCGATTATCGATAAATCGACATACATACAGGGCCATACGGTATCCAACGATCTTGGATCCGCGCGAGAGTGAACCGCATGCAGCTTTTTGAAAAATACGATTCCTCCACTAACCGTACCAGGGAGGTGGGAAGCGATTCTTCCAACCCACTACTGAACGGGGAGAGCTCTTCTGGAATGAAAGGCGTGTACTACGATCAAAACTATATTTTCACTTTTAATATTAAAAAAAAAACCAACTATAAAACAACTCACTATTCTGGTAAATTGCGTCAACCCGACACGTTTCTTGGTAGACCCTTGGTAGACCCTTCGATATGATTATTACAAGCAAACTATAAATGGCGGAAGATGAATGTTGTTTTACTTTTAACTCCTTGAAGAAGAGAAAAATAGAACCAGGGGATAGATGTGTAAAGTGTTGCCCGTGATCTCCACAGCGCAGATAAAAGATCCATTGTGCGTCACAATATAACGAACACCCTGACTGAACACACCCACTGAACCCCATTCTCTTTTTGAATGTCGGCAAGCAAAGGTGTGTCCTTTGTGTGTGCTGTGTCTCGTCCAAGAATGCAATCCGTGGCGCAAATGGCAAGAAAAAGAAAAGAAAAGAAAGATTAAAACAAGTTAATGCCTTCAGCTCATCTCTTTTTCGCCAAATCATTCCACCTGAAAAGCAAAGAGAAAAAAAGAAAAGCAGAGAGAAAGAGAGAGAGGGGGCGGGGCGAGGGACTTGGAGAGATACACGACGCGAAAACGCACTTTACAAACTTCAAACTGGTTGTATTATCGCTCCATCCGAGCATAAGTTATACCAGGGAGGTTATACCCCAGTCTCTCACACAGCCTATCGATGAAAATTGATATGAAACCAAATCCCGACACAGCTGATTTACGCATTAACTTGCTATTATACGTGACGTGATGAGAGCGTGTACCCGATCAACAACACGGGCACCGTTCCTCAACACGGTTCGTTTTAAAAAGCGTGTAATGCAAATCCGACCTGAAAGTTTACGCGCCGAGGAAGAATTGTTCGGCGGCCATTATAAATTCTTCGCATTCCGACAGTCATTGTCCCCCTCGTACATGTCTGCGCTCTGGTTTCGTCGTCGAAGAGCTGTGCGCGGAACTTAGGAATCGTAATTACGAGGGTTCCATTTCCCTCATCTCTCTCTTGCAGGGGCTCTTTCCCCCGCCGTTAGAGAGAGAGCAGCGTTTTGCAAGGGAAAACGCCGAAAAATTGCGTACATTTCGTAACTCCATGTAGTTGTAATGGTTTTGGCCATGCTTGCTTCGATCTCAGCACCGCTCGGCCTTGCAACATATTATCGGCGTCGTGGCTCCGAACGACGACGATCTCGATCTGACATGATGATGAGCTCAGAGACCTGGCGATGGCAGAAGTGTTATTAGAAGAGATTTTTCCGATCCAATGTTTATGAGCTCTGTGTCACAATATTAAACTATTCAGGGCTCGACGGGGCAAGACACGATAGCTTTATCGTAATAACCTACTGAAGTTCCACCTCCTCTGATTTTCCTTTCTTTTCCTCCCTTTGGTGTATTCTAAAAAAGACAGTTTCCAAACAGTAATAAGGGTATCGACAGGTAAATTATTCTGCAGCGGAGTTGTCCTCAGTACTACCAAAAAAAAAAAAAAAATCTTAAAAGTTTTGCACCATGTTCGCAATATGCGCCTATCGGGGGGGGGGGGGGGGGGTAGAGGGAGTAGGAAGAAAGAAGTAGGCCTACGTACTCCATTGGAATGTCGTCCAGTGCTGAAACATGACCTTTAACTCAACATCAACAATACGACCTCTCATTACTCACAATCATGTGCCATAAGCATTAAGGATTACAATGCTTTCACATTTTTGCTGGGATACATCGTCCTCCCGTTTGTTGCCAGCGAAAGGCAACACAGTCATCTTCGAAGTTCAGGTGGAATGCCACACCATGATCACGTTCGCTTTTGATAGCGATCAGAGCATGAAATGATTAATAAAGAAAATGGTGGACGCTTGATCGAGATCAGACGTACAGCATAAAGAATGTCATAGAATTGCAAAAATTATCATATTTTCACGAAGATAGTAATATTAACAGCACTATGTCAATAAGATAAGGTGATAAAATACACTATAATAAAGTGATTATTGTAAAATATTATGTGGAACTGCATCTTTAAGTCCGCTTATTACATTTATGACAATTCTGCCAGTTTGTCTTTTCTTTTTCAATGTTACCACAGCTTCGGATCCTTTAGTGAACCAATCTGTGGAATTGCATTTCATTTCAAATCAAATCACTAAAGCTGCTGTTCAAGATTTCTGTCAAATCGTTTTCGGTGAACGCAAATGGCGAAACTGGCAAAATCGTCTAGATTGAAAAAAGAAAAATCTTGTCGCCCTTGTCGCAAGTATTAAAGTATCACACACGGCCAACGGGGTATACCCTCTTGGTATAAGTAACAACTGTAAAAAGCTAAATCCCTACATCTAAACTACAGAGGAAAAATCTAAATTGACCACAAGTTCGTTAGCATTGTTTGAGGAGAAAGCAGGTCTACAATCGAGTGGAAATAAAAAGACATCACCTCCCTGGTCAGAGTAAAAGCGTTCTTCAGTTCAAAGGCTGCTATAACTTCCATGAAGCTCCCATAAAAGATCGTCCGATTAACGTTGCACATTGATCGTTCAAACATCACCTTCTGACATAAGGAACCCCATTGCGTTTGCAAAACGCTTCTGGGGCTTCGATACTTATCGGTCATTCCAGCACGTCACGAACTCAGGCCGATAAGACCGTAAAATTCACGATGCGCTGCGCTTGAATTTACGAGGCAGAGAAGGATGCGCCACAGCCGATATCCCAATACCCCGCCACTACGACCAAACCGAAATCCCGACCCTCCTTCATCCGCTTCCCCACCCTCACGACATACACAGTGACACACCGTTAGGCAAACCACGACACACTCACCCCGTCCCTACCAATGCGCACAGACACACCCACACAACGTACCACGCGCACCGAGGAGACAAAGACATCGGCGTAACCCTTGTAAACAATGCGTGTGACCACGTTTTCGATTTTTTCCCCTTCAATCGACTTGGCGCCGCTTCGCACGTCTTCATTGAAAATCCACCGCTTTTTTTGTGTCTGTTTAGTTTTGTGCCGTAAAAGGGGGGATTTTGAAGAATTTACAATGTAGAGATCCCAATCGCGAGTAATTCCCAAGCGTTCAAGACAGCGTCGTCACAGAAATCCTGCTAGTCAGTTTATACAAGCCTCACTTTCACAATCTATATTAAGCGCTATATCGGACAGTCGAATACTAAATACGGTGATGTAGGAGATATCACTAAACATAATAAGTAGACCTACAAAGAATAGCGGGGGCGTGACTTGGGAAACATAAAGTGCAATATAAGCACGGATGTACGCACTCATGGCACGGCTCATCTGTATTAAATACTCGTACAAATTTCAGTATTTCCTAGAGGAATTCATATTCAGCAATACGTATTCATCTCCTCTGCGATACATGAATAGATAAATGAATAAGTAAAATAACCAAAAAAAAAAAAAAAAAACTTCGTGCGAGAGAAAATACAACGCGCAAAGAGGCTCGATCGGCCCGAAAAAAAAGTGAAGCCCAGTAATGTATTGTTACAATCAAATGAAATGGACCCGTCACACATCACATTCCAATCGTGCGTGGTAAATTGCGAGTAGCATTACGCCAACACGCTCTTTCTCACGTACAATATTAAATAACGAGAAGCACTTACACACGTATTGCGTTTTTGTTTGTTTCTGAAAAAATAAAGGGTGTGCCAGTGTCGTTTAATACTTTAGCAAGAGATAAGAAAAGAACAGGGCCGACTGACATAGGGTGATACGAAAAAATGTAAACAACGCAGATTGTTTCGCAAACACATGCACACTCACATAATTGTTCTTGATTTCGCATTTATCTATAGATACATGCATATAGGAATTAGCGTTGTCTGTTGTGAGAAACAGAAGAATTGCAAACGATAAGTTCAAACTATCCAAAACTCAAGTTCAAGGTGATACATTATATCATTATAGCCTGCATAGTAGCAAAAAACAGATAGTGTTACGAGAAGAGTACACCTTTAACACTGAAAGGCACGAAATAGCGTTAAGGTGTATCTCGCCGTTTGCGTAACTTTTCTTTTTTTCTTCTTCAAGTTTTCACCTTTTCTCGCACGATTTCGTGGACGACAAAGATGACTGCACACACGCATATCTCGAGGTAAGGGGGCATGCGGTGAAACACAAACGCTACACTTACCTTGGAATGGCTCGGTAACAGGGGTACCTCTGCACGAGGCAAGCTTTAGCAGCTGCGTAGTTGCAGTGTTACACGCTCCACTCTCGCCTTCTCAATAGCGAACATACACGCCGTATGAAGGCCTTATTGTAAATCGCGCGCCATTATATCTGTGCTTGGCGATGTATTAATTCCATTCAATCAATAAACCCGAGCTATAGAGAATGAGCGAAAACTACAACCCGCCGATGTTTCGGCACACACGTGAAGGTACACACAGCTTAATCACTAGAACGAACGAAAGAGAAACGGGAGAGAGGGAGAGGGAAACGGAGGGAGTAGGAGAGAGACGGACGACTGAACTGGAAAAAAAAAATATTGCGTTTGATCCGTCTTTCAATAAAGTCACCGAGGCTATTTAAATTACGAGTAAAACGCACGGTAAATTCATCATCTCTATAGTATCTCAATAACTGCAGACCCATGGAGCAAAGGACTAGAATAGCGAAGCTCGCACGTACAGACAGACAAATTGATTTAGGACATCTTGCAAACCTGAAAAAAAAAATATACCAACAAAATATCTCCTTGGGGTCGCTGTATGTAACGTTCGCATCGTGTTTATCGCAGCTCTAGGTCGTCGGGTCTGAATATTTCTTAACTAGACCAACTAACGCGAGAGTTTATAGTTTATATACGTTAATCAAAATCATAATAGGCACAATTGCTAAATGTTCATGAGGGCATGTAGGGTAATATATTTCCCTCTGATGGAATATTTCGTTTTCCTATTTTTATTTTTCAGACCCGTTTAATAATCGTTCTTTCTTTTCGACTTTTTAGGAAGGCTTCACTAATATAGTTTCATTCTCTTCAAGCAGTTCACACAGTGATAAACCAGGGAGACACCTCCCTGGATAAACCCACGTCGTGAGCACAAAATATTATGAGAGGGGGAGGGGGGTAGGGAGAGGGAGAATTGTCCTTACAGCTATGGCTTCAACATGACCATTGCTGATTTCGCTTATATTCCTGATTAATTTTAGTTTCAGTTTCAGTTGGTTTTATTCTTTATTAGTTGATTATTTGTTTCATCATCAAAACAAAGTAGACAGTCGCTGCTTGTCTTCATATCCTTGCACTACGCGTATATTTCAGACAATTAATGATTCATTTCGAGGTTAGGATTTCTGCAAGAGAAAGACAGTGAAACATCACACAGACGAAAAGTATTTATCGCGTGATGTTTTTCCCGCCAAGATAAAACATCTAAAGTCAAATGTTTAGTCAAACAAGCCAATCCTAAATATTTTATATCTAACATGCACACAAATTCAATACATTCAAAATACTTTCCTCTCATTTGCTGCTGAAAATATGTATGTATTCCACGTATGATAAGCATTACATATACATACAGATAATATGAATATATGCATAATCTTATATACATATATTTATACAAGGTAGCACTATGTCATCTATAATAGACCTAAAAATCGAAAATCGAAATATGTAAGAAGAATACGAGAAAAAAATGTGCGCCGACTATAGGGTAATTATGATTTATATCCCCTGCCATATATAGCGACGCCATTACTATGCTGCAACCAAAATTTGAATTGTATTAGATACATGAAATCATCACCATTATTATCGACATTACTGTTATCCTTTTTTTTAGCGTTCATTCATTATCATTGTTTATCATAGATATCTTTATTCCGATTTTCATTTCTTTCCTCGTTATCACTGTAATAACAATCATTGTAGTTATCGTATAATTGTCTTAATTTCGTTACTATTATCATTATCTTGACATAACGCTCATTGTTTTATGACGGCAATTTTATCATCACTCCACGATGGCGATGAATCCATTGGTTATAACCGTGTCTTCTTGTTCATTATCATGCCGTTAGCTGCGCGTAGCATTCCTCTTTAATAATACGAGATATTCGTCAATTACGTCTTACGCTGCCATCCGCGCACACAAAGAAACTGCGCGAATCGATCTCTCTACGAGAAACTTGATTCTTACCTCAAGCCCCCCCCCCCCCCACGCACAACCCCACCCGCCGCTTGTACCTCTCTCTCCCTCATTTTGTCTGTGTGCGTGTTTTCAGTCTGTCGGTCTCTCTTTGTCTGTCTCCTCACTCTATCGCATGCGCTGCTGTTACATATCCTCCTCTCCTCCATTCTCCATCATTTCACTTCTTTCTCTTCCTTTTCATTCTTCTTTTACTTTTCGTATTTCGTATCACAAGGACTGCACGACATTTACAGGAAAGTCGAAAATTAGCACGCTTCAACTAGACCAGCACGCACGGCGGCTGCAGTCTGTTCCGATAAACGTGATCATCAATATCATATGGAAAAAAAAATAAGGAGTGGAAAAGATGCGGGTGGGATAGGGTGGTTGGTGTGAGGTGGTGTAGACACTGTAGGGGTTGGAGGATGTGGGAGTCGGGGTAAAGTGGGAAATAGCGTCCAAGGATACAAAGGAACTGAGATGGGAGAATAATATTAGGCGAAGGACTTCTGAGAAAGCATGCATCAAAACGCAACAATAAAACAAATATGATATTGTATTATGTACTTTTATTTCATTCCATATCATGTTGGGTGTTTTTGTGATATTACAATAATATTGAATCCTCTCATAAATCATTTTTTTGTCCTTTTCTCATTCTTTTTGCGTATGATTGTTGTCAGCTCAGTGCGTATCTTACAAAGAGGGGAAAATAAAGAGAATAAAGTTGCAGACGCTCCCGCACTTAAAATATTTTTTTTTAAATGGTGTGAAAACTAAATTCAATGAATAATTATAAACATCAAGTATATATTACTCATTAAGATGCTGGTTAGCTATGGAAATTCGTTCGCTTTGTTCAGGTCCAAGAAGAAAGGCGTAGGCCCTAAATATAAATACCACTCCCCCCCCCCCCCCCCCCCTTAAGAAGACAAAAACTTTACAAGAATCTGGGGAAAAAAACCCCTCAAGACATATTGGGAGGGGGGAGAATAATACTAGACCTGGGCATATTATTTAATCATTATACAGTATTACCTCAAGATTGACATTTAAATAGGCATCGGTGTCGCCGCGTATACTCCTGGTACTCTGTATTTTGTGATCAAGACGCGATGCGATCGTTCGCATGTTACTTGCCGCCAAAAAACTTCGTAACCTGAACACGCGACTGATATCGGAGCAAAACCCAAAATGTTCGCGTCCTCCAAGGCGCGCATAAATTCGATATCAACCAACGACCAAGAAAGCAGAATCAGGGTTAGTCCTACAGCGTTTGCTTGCTTGTATTACCTGCGAATTTCACAATTATCCTCGATTATCTTCCCAGTCTATCGGGGGATTAGAAAAAATATAACAGGCGAAAAAAAAATGTCATGCCTGTCCAAGCGAAACCGAAGCCTAAAAGAGGAAGTAAAGGACTGTCGGTTGCAGGGTGAGCGCAAGGATGATCAGCGGGTCTTTGCCATAGGATGCTTGGTGCTATCACGTACCAGTAAGACGAATTAAGTGGAGTGGTGAACAATTAAAGATATCTCGCTACCTGCTCACGGTCGAACACGGACGGAAGCGTTAGAAGCTGTCACACCACCCCCAGGGGGCTGACATCACGAGGGTGGGGCGAACATTAAAGGGCGGTGATTTTATTCGTATTTGCATTGTTACACTCTCTTATTGTCTACGACGAAGCGTCGTTGGCCCACGTATCACTCAATACAATTAAAAGCCAGTTAGGACTTCAAAATATGGAAAATATGATATTCGTCACGAAGACAATGCACGGCCCGATACATCTCTTGAATTGTAGCTGCGGATAAAAAGTTGTTGTTTATGACTTTAAAAAAAAAATGTCGTTCATAATCACCAATTTAGTCTCTTTCTGCGTTAATTTGATGGACTCGCAGTAGTACTACTCGTAGAGACAAGCGTTTAACAATACATCAGAGAGGACTTTTAGCGCATTAGGCAGAACTAAACGTGACTGTTCCACCGCGACACACTGTACTTTCGCCATATCATTTTCCCCCTTTCCATTTTGGCTTCTTGTTTTGTTTTCTCTACTTGTTTTCTTCACGGGCCTATTTACTGTTCCCATTTCCTATCCCTCTTTCGATGTCTCTGTCTTTGTCCGTTGTTTCAGTCTCCATGTCTCTGTATAGGCTAGTAAATGTCACTATTGTCAGCAGGTTTCGTCCCACCTCCCTGACGTCACAAAGTATATAGGGCCTATTATTATTATTTTTTTTTAAATAGTTATCAACGGCGATGTTGCGTATCGCTTTTGCGTCCCGATAAAGTGTTACGGCACATTACGAGGGGCACAGTAGTCAGAAGCTACAATTATTATTGTACATAGTTGATTACTCTGCAAAGTTCGTGCGTTTTGTCGAATAAAGGAGCGGAAGGGGGTAGGGCAACAAAACCAACAATGATAATATTATTTGTCAGATCGCTGATAATGAGAGCTCGGCATACACGTCACACATCATACAACACACGACGTTGACAGAGCACGTCAATAACGTAGAGTATACATATTCATGAAATTAATATAAATACCGCCGTTGAATGCAGCAGAGCGTATGGTTCCAGACCAGCGTTTTCAAGGCAGTTGATTTGCATGTGTGAAAAAGCCCGTATGAAAGAAAGGAGAAAAAGCATAGCGCAACAAACACACGTGCGAAATAAGAAACTACCGTAGCGAACAGACTTTTACTTTTCTTTTCTTTTTCTTCAATTGCTGCAACTTTCACTGTCAATAAATGCCCAGCTGTCCAGTGCAAAACAGTAATAGCCACATTCTTTCGTGTAATCCATACAGAGACATCTCTTGAAGCTTCGCCATCGTCTCAAATTCCTGGCAGATTCATACTCGAATGTCCACTGAAACCACTTTCAGGAAAAAGCAGGGAAGGGAAATAATAGATGCATAGACAGTATTGCTAATGACGTACGCGACTGATTAGTAAAATGACATTGGACCATGTGTTGTTGTCGTTATAGTCAAGCAAAATGAAACAAGAGTTGAAGCAATCGAATTACACGCTAATGAGCCATTTTTACGACGTCACACGCTTCAATTGTTTATTTGGCTTTGTCTTTCGAACAGCTCCGGGTTGCATGTAGGCCTATACGGGAAGACTATTACCGGCATATTATGGGGTGTGCGTCTCTGGATGGTAAACCAACACTATAAACTTGACGATTTCTATATCACTTGCAATACTGTGTATAATTATGATGTAGTAAATTCAATGCCATGCCTACGGAACTTGTGCAATCCCAACGGCTTTTGTATACGTGTGGAGTCACATGTATGATTGCAGCAGTTTTGGCACAGACATATATTTGTTCTTGAAGACAATGCACGGTGAAATCTGATGCCTGTTTCTGTCGCATTTAGACGTATAAAATTCCAGACATTTGGTTGTGAAATTCCAATCGTCTCCGTCCACGTATACCCACCCCCTTTTTTTCCTCTTTTTGTTGTCTCAATTTTCCCGCACAATTGACACTCAGGACGATGGAGCAATATTTTGTGCTCCTCTCCAGCTGATTTTTTTTTATTATCATAATAAAAAATCATCAGTTTACTCTACAGCGTCATCTAAAACTGTCTGTTTGGAGTTCGTGTGCTGAACACTACGACCGGGTTGAAATTCGGAAGTCAAGCATTGTGTTCAATCGCCGCAAGGCGTGTGTGTAATTCTAGCTAAATCAGAATGCCAATATCATATCATATCATATCTTGTGGAAGTCAGGACTTTCTTTGTCATACAGGATAATCTGTAAAGGCCGCAGAGCAAAGGTACGAATATCTGAAACCAAGACGAACGCGATCGTTACCTTTCGAATTTACATGATTGATGACACAAAATTTCAATGAATTTATGACTGTTTAATAAATACACTATATAGGAGTATGTACATCATAAGCGCAAATTTGTATATTGTAGTGACTATGCGTTCCCGCTGCCTTTGTGTAGAATGATGACCGAGAATATGAACGAACACTGTAGTTCTATGTTTGTGTCTATACAAGGTGATTACTAACCTTTCTTAGGACATTAAATCGTCGACATTATCATGTCGGAAAAAATAAATGAGAGAGAGAGAGAGAGAGAGAGAGGAGAAAAAAGGAGAGAGGGGCATGTACATCAAATGTAATTCCTAACAGGAATATCTTACACATGGAAAAATGAATTTACATACTACACGGGTACGGCGAAATTCATAACAGCGTCACAATACTCTTTGTTTGCACGTGATAAAACAATCAATAGCCAGGTGTTAAGGGGGTACGGTGTTATGCACGAACGATTCCTATGACAGGCGGGTTCTGTTATTGTGTGTCTTCTTTATGTGGAAGGTCTCTATTGGAGACACGAAAAATACTCAAGTATGCGCGTTCTTCTCCGTCGACACTTATCGAACTAACGCATCGAAACACGTTTAGACGCCATTTTCAAATCTGATTTTGCGCGAGCATGCGAGTGTTGTTTACATGGCGGTATCTAATTCGCGCGTGATACTTGTACTTGTACACGGAACCTTGCGTTGGCGCAAAACGTCATCTCTTGGATAAACGATAATGTTTAGATGCGATCGTCTATCTATATCAACACGGAATATATATATCATATTATGGAAAAAAAGTGAGATTTCGGAACCTGATAATATGCACAAGAATAATGAAGTACTGGGCGATGTCAACGCAAGGTCAGGCGCCAGAAATTGATTAAAAAATGATAAAGCCCAGCTCTTTGGTAAAAATTTAATGTCACCATTTTTGTGCATGCCGTACAACGACAAACGCAGGAAAATATAAGCAACTCTTATGACTCAAAGGAAAATAAAACCGTCATTGTTATTACAAGTAACAGATTATAAATAATGGTTAACTTTTAATACTGGTAGGCATGCAGAAGGCCAACTCAGTAAAAGACAATGCGAACGACAGACTGTAGGGGAAATTGGGCGTCTGTAATGCAGCGTCATTATTACTTTCTCTATTACACTATAATATAGAAAAACCTCGCGATTTTTATTTGTTCACCCACGCAGTGATGATAATCGCCAACGCGTTTTCTTTCTTTCTTTTTATTTGACAATATGAAAATATGGAGGCTGACACGGAACACTTGTCTCAGTACGCTTGTCGCTTCGGATTTTCAGGGTCACCTTTGCCTGCACTCTCCCGTGTATAGATATTCTGTACTCTGAAAACTCTGAAAAAAATGTAACGACGGATAATCATAATCATGATAATGGATAGATAGAATAGAATAGAATAGAATAGAATAGAATAGAATAGAATAGAATAGAGTAGACTAGAATAGAATAGAATAGAATAGAATAGAATAGAATAAGATAGAATAGAATAGAATAGAGAATAGAATAGAATAGAATAGAATAGAATAGAATAGAATAGAATAGAATAGAATAGAATAGAATAGAAAAGTAATTAGCAAGAGTGTCCGAAATACGGGTATAAGTTCCAGATACACACACGAACTCTCGTGTGTACTGTCATAGCACAAGATGTCTCGTTTCTGACCCCTTTCTCGCAATGACGAGAGGGGGGAAATCGGGGGGAGCTTGATCACTGGGGTAAAGCAAAGGCTTTGCCTCCACTTTCTCTCACTTCTCTACTCAACGCTTGACCTCGCCGATGTGTTACCGTACTTGTAATTGAACGCGTGCTCAAATTACGGCGTTCGGTGTAGTCGGGCACCCTATATCCCACCCGAGAAGGAGAATAGGGTTTGAGATTCACGGTAATATACTACGTCTACTTTGCCCGTCCTTCGCCGGAGAAGTGGCGTGTGAGAGAATAATACAACAGTATATTTGACATTCACGTTATGAGATTTTGGGTAGAGGATGATAACACATCACTCGCTTCCACAGCAGAAACAGCAGTAGCGCCAAGACGGAGAGAGGGAGAGGTAAGGGAGAAGATAAGGGAAAGATGGGAGGACCCGGAGGTAAACCTTACTTCGAAGAAATTCGGTATCAGTATCTCAATACTCGTCATTCAAGGGAAGGATGTTGTTCTCCCTTCATACTACAAAAAGAGGGGGGAAATGCATCCTTTTGCGTCCCGAATTTTACCTTTAAGTAAAAGGAACGTTATACTGACAAACAAAAAAGTACGGGTCAATGGTAACAAAAGTGATTAATTGATTGATTGATTGATTGATCGATTGTTGATTGATTGATTGATTGATTGATTGATTGATTGATTGATTGATTGATTGATTGATTGATTGGTTGATTGATTACTTTCCCGGACAAGTATACTTACTTGTTTGAATATAACACTCAGATGTAACGTACTGCGCCTGATTGGTTCGTGCGTTGCGCGATTCACGACCTCACGATCTTTTCTCCGGTATGCACCCCTAAAAAATTGAAATGAAAGAATAATGCACAAATGAACGAAAGGTCGCATGAATACTATGCATAGAGTGATAAAAAAGTAGCATAACCGATTGCAGCAGATAACACAATTAAAATGATGTCTTTTGCCTTTACCCGGAAAAAAAAAGCACTGCTCTTCCCACGCACCACTTTTCAAGGATATATCTGAATGCTTATATCGTTGATTCACGTTCTTCATAATCATAAAAGCTGTAAAGCTTCCACCATTTGACTGGCCATTGTGAACAACTATAGCTGCGAAACGATTAGTTCGACAAACTAGAGCACTCGAGAGAATTACTCAAAATGGCGATGCAACACAATGCCGAAATGCGTCATTTCTTGCCCAGAGCTTTATTGTTTTTGTTACTGTATCTTCCAAATCACTTTGTCAATGTTTTCATTTCTCCCATAAGTTTCACATATGGTCATGTGTTATGTAGACAATATTAGAAGCATAATGAAGGATCTTCACGTACGTCAAAACCACCATATAGACAACATGTCTTTACGTATTGTTTCTTTCGGTCTCGTTATCAATCTAGCTTCCCTTCCTTATGATATTATTAAGTGGCAGCCGTTCATATACTAATAGCTCCGCTCTGACACATTTGCGAACGTTCTTGTCACATCCATAATTATAATGATGCCTCTGAAAAATGAATGGATCTATGCGAAACTGCCTGAAGCGCAATCTTTGCTCACTTCAGTCCGACATGAGCAAATTATCAGAAGTGAGACAATCTACGCGTAGTGTATAAGAGGCTGAGACACTAGGCTCTCCGTTTGTAATATTAGTAGATCTGCGATATATAGAAGAAGTACATAAAGGGTTGTCTCCACGCGCGAGACCAAAGAGACAAAGGTAATTAGATGAGGGGAGAGAGATATACAGCTACATAGATAGATGGACAGATTATATATAGATAAATAGACAGATAGATAGATGGACAGATTATAGATAGACGGACAGGAAAATACATTGACAGACACTTAGACAGAAAAACAGATAGATAAATAGATAGATAGGAAATATTGATAAGGACACAAAGAAAAAGAAAGAAAATAGAGAGATAGATAGATAGATAGATAGATAGATAAATAAATAAATAAATACATGGATAGAATATACCAAGAGGTAGATGATGGGTGGATCTGAAAGACATCGAGTTGAGAGATAATCACCGCCGCAGTAAATCCGCAATGAACTGTATTATAATACTTTATTTCAGCCGACAGTCAGAGAGAAATCTGTTCCAACCCCTCAACTTCCTCCTCCCAAATATTAAAATTAAAATACAATGAAACAATTCTTTATACGTAATGGCATCAATTCAGTAACATACCAATCACGCTTTAATTCAGCTGTCCTCTTATTCCTGGAACTCTTTTATTTATAATGATATAACCCTTTGGCTTCACGACCTTTCAAATTCTCTGTCTGTCAAAAGCTGATAGTTCTTATAGAAGAAGAGTTGTCTTGATTTTTACTCTTTCTTCCCTTCTTTTTTGTCTTTTTTTTCTTTCCTTTCCAATCGTTAAATATCCAGTAAACTTTAGAATTAATTACATAACCGAGCCAGCAGAGTATTAATTCCTGACAATTTTTGCTCAAAGCGTGATTCGGAAGAGCGATTTCCACCATGAAGAAAGTTACGTTTCTTTTCAAATCCAAGGGTTTCAAGGAGGTACGACAGCCAAGTAAGCGTAATTAGCCCTACCTCTGTGTGATCAAAATGTGCCCGTGTGCGACGACATTTTGTTTGCTGCGTGGGAGGGGGAGCTGTAGGCATGGTAGGGGTGCACGGGGCAGTCTGCAAGAGCGATGTACGTATATCATACGGGCGGGGTTAATTGCTGTGTTGGAATGGCTATCGATGTTTGTTTGTTTTTTTCCGATATCTTTTCTGAGGCGTTCCTCTTTTCTTTTCCGATTTTTTTTTTTCAAATCAGTCGACCAGAATTATAGTCCTCCCCTAACATCCCATGGCAATGACCCATGACCACCCATATCTTGCCTACGCGAATCGCCCTGTTTTACTCGTGAGGTAATGTGACATCGACTTGTTGTCCTAAACAACTCGCCCACCAGAACGCGCGTGTAAACATGAACCTACAATTGGTAGGTCCATGGTGTAAACATGTTGTGTTTGGACTGTAGCAGACACAATTCGGGTCACGTCACTGAAACAGCGATCTACATTCGGTCGAAATTGTGACATCTGCGGAATTTTATTACCCCATCCTCCCCGTGTTTTCCCCTTTTTCTTTCTCTGTGGCACTGAATGTTTGAAAAATCATAGAATTAGAATAGACAATTCTATCAAAACAAACAAATAATAACAATAACAACAAAACCAACATGATCATGTGAGTTAAAAAAACAAACAAACACTTTCAATATTTGTCTATTCGCTACTTAGAGTAGGATGTTAATACTGGGGTGAAATTCTCCTTTTTAGCTAAAACCACATAGGTGATCTGGTTTGAGGACACTTTCTCTGACCATCACCGTGTAAGATCATGTTATTATTCATTGGAGAGAGTTGCTGTTTTCAAGGTGCGACAGAAGCGCTTGCCTGATTGCCCGGGCAAGAGAAGTTCAAAGTTGGCTAAGTGTTCAGAACAATGAGTAAAAAAAAATAAAATAAAATAAAAAAAATGCCTGCCTGAACTGGGCAAGCATAGAGTTTTGAAGTCACCCTTTTTTCACATCCCCCTATAAACCCAAGAAATCAACCATACAGAAGTCCCATGATAACATCTGTTCAGTGATGCAACGCACTTTACTATATCCTTATCATTTCATTTTAGCAACTTTCCAAAATACATTTATGTGAAGAAATCCCAATGCAGTGTAACACCAACACTCGATCGAATCAGGTCTTTAATTCCAATGCATTAAGCCCACGAATCAACTTGCATGCTGTTCATTCAAATGATCGTGCATTAAATAAGGCATTGCCTTAAAAATTAATGATTTTCTTATATTTTTGGATTTTTTCCAGCAAGTAAAATTCATAATCGGGCAAATGTTTGCAATATAAATGAAAATCCGCTTGCCCGACTGGGCAAGTGGTAAAAAAAAAAGAGTTAGGCCATATATAGCACTCTCGTTTTGTTTTGTGTGTTTTCCTCAAAATAACAAGCAAGGTCCTGAATAATTGTGACTTGCACTCAATCTCGTTTTGTGCTGTCAAGAAGCTAAGTTCAGCAACTTTCGATAGGCAGGATGTAGGTCTTTCATCATGGCTCACGTTGCAATCAATCATTATGACGAAATTCAAGCTGGACATGTCATAAAGCTTTCATATCCAGGCTGTCTTTTTTCTGTTTCGTCACGTCACTTTTTGGACGATCTTGGCTGTAGAACGAGGGGGTCTAACTAGTAGTACAGCGACGGCCAGCAAGCTCCTAATTGTTGTTAGACATGGCAAAAAAGAAAAAAAAAGTTTGCGCGCGTTCACTTATTTATCTCGCCGTTCTGTACGAGAAGTATATGTTTTATAAACCCTAGCCATGCCGTGCCTACGCTGACCTACGTAACACTACGCAAAATGACGCAAAGGGGTGCATGAGATGGACGCAAAAATTGAGGGTTTTTTTTTTTCGGGTGCTTCCGACGTAGAACACAGGATGCAGAAAATACGCAGTTTATACGCAAGTCTACGTCACATTACACTTCTATTCGTTATGCCTACGCAATAGTACGCAACACTTTCTTTGCTGTACGCCAATGCGTACGCAGTACTACCCAATGCACCCTACGCCGATTCGACGAAAAAAATCCTTTGCTCCTTGATCCAAGGATTTGTGCAGACACTTCTTTTCATTCTTGCTTGCTCTTTCAACATGTTTATATTACGCCGCACTACGCAACTCTACGCAGTCCGATGTGAAAGCGTAGTCGGTACGCAACACGTACGTATAACAGCTGAAAGCCCCTATAACAAGCTAGTTTTGGAAAGGTAGCGCAGTGTGCAATATAGCAGCCACAAAAGCCTATCAAAATGCCATGGCGAAAATGGCATCACAGTCGAAAAACATACATATTACCTGGGCTTCAATCTACGCAGTGAATTAAGAAATCCGGCCACAACGAGATGAATCCTTAATCAAGCGTCAAAAGCCTTGAGAGAAGGCTAGACCTCTTGACGTCAGATTCACCGGGACGCGGGAGATATATCATATACGAAATCTCTCTGACTATTCCTTTTTTATTCTATGTATTACATCACGAACGCAAAAACTGCGAAAATAGTAAACCATCGTAAGTTTCTTCAACACCATACAGATTTTTATATTTTTCTTCTTACGAGTGCTTTACTTAATACTTACACACAACGTCTGCAACACACTTCTTTTCCTCCCCCCCCCCCCTTTCGGTTGTTTCGAGTGGGCAGACTATACCTTTAAGGAACAGTTTAAAAAGTCAACCCAGAAGCGCCTCGTTTCAAGAACGCCATACTCAATCATACCTACCCCGTCACGGATAACACACGATGTGGAGAGATGTACGCACACTTTGGAAAGATGCGACAAGCGTAATAACCGTCTGCTACGCTTGAACGAGCAATCCCTTCCTTGCCTTTCAACTCTAGAGATAACAATAATGTTATTACACTCAGAGTGCGAGAGATGGCTGGGATTTCTTTTGCTGTCCAATAAAATGTTGCGAAGAATTGCCTGGCGAATGCGATCGAAGATGACATTCAGAGCATTGCTCCGCATTGTGTGTGTGTGTGTGTGTGTGTGTGTGTGTGTGTTTCAGCTCTTTAGTTTTCCTCTGAAACGTTTCACAAAAATAGGACTCGGAGATTAAAAGAGGGACAAAGAAGAATATAAGGCAAGTAGTGATCTTTTCCGTATAGCATTTGAAATATAATCGTCATCCTCGCTTTTATGCAAGAGCGGGGGAGGCGGGGGAGGGGAGGGGGTGGTCAGAGAAGGTTGGAAGATGATTGAACGTAAGAAAACGTAAGAAGTGATAACGAACATTAGACTTTGTAATTAAAGGAAACATCTCTCGCTAGCAGCCCATGTAATTCGTGTGAAAACTACAAAGCCACAAACATGCAGATAATGAAAACAAACAGATGGTGTGCTATACGTCTGCATGTTGACTCTGATATCAAAGCCTGTGATCAGTTCTTGATTTCACATACAGTAATCATCGACTTTGCTGACGTCACAACAAACATGTGATAACAAAGACAACATCGACATCGTTATCATGGTGGTCTCCTATTTCTAAATAACAACGACAAGAAGACTAAGTAAAAACGCATCAGTTGATTTTACATGATCGACCTCTATAGCTACATGATGGGGCCCTGGTATACGAAAACTGATAATACATAACAAAATTAAACTTTTGTCGATAAGTCCTCGTATATGAAGTGCTTTCAAATTATTTGAGCGGGAAAGTTTTAATGTCAGCCAATTCTTTCATTCTTGACCATGGACAGGATTATATGTATTTTTAATATAGAAAACTTGCAATAAAGGCCCTAGTTTCCTCATGGAAGAATTTCTCGCGATTGTGAGTTATATACATAAAGCCTGTTACCTGTGCTACCTCAGACCGTGTACAGCGAAAAACGAAACTTGTCATTATAATCTTCTGTAAACTGGTCACAGTTGCAATCATCAGATAATGCTATATTCCTAATCACTTATGTGGAATGGCCTGGTAAAAGTTTGTTGACGCAAGTAACTTGTCAGGTATGTAATGAAAATAATAATCCAAGCTTCGCAGATTGAGACAGTTTGTATTAATTTCATGCCCTTCGGACACGTCGGGTTGGTGTGGGGTTTTTTTTCAGAGCAGTTGAAGAAAGGTGTGACATCCGAAGGACGGAATTGATCGCCTTGCATACCCTCGAGAAAAGATCAACTAATGATGTATAACTATATTCCCGCTGGTGCATATAACTTCATGTTTCTTTAATTTTGTTATCAGTAACATCGGCAACAACGGAAGTTTACGATATTGCCCTGTATGCGATCTCACAACACAATAATACTTACACGTACACGCGTACGTGTGCGCGTACACACACGCACATATATAGACAATTTACTTGACCCTACTTTGATAATGATATGAAGCGCATACAGGGGTTATTCGGACTGGAAAAAAAAAATCCCGGAAGAAATGATTAAGGGAAACTTCCCCAAAACACCAGAGCGAAATACTGTCCTACTGAAATAACTGTATTTAAAGAACGACGAAGTTCAAAGAAGGGAAAACACAACATTGTGCGGCTATCTGAACAACAAGAAGACTCGGTCAATATGGCGTCTATAACTTGGGCCCCCCAAAAAGAGCGTTGTCAGTCACCTGACCATTACCTCACTTGCTTCATATTCTTCCTCTGTTTAGGCAAAATTATACACTTTTTTCCCCGCTTTCTGACTCATCATACTTAGGATCAGGAGCATAGCGAAAATACATGTCCCTGTGAAAAAAAAAGAGGAAGTGGATTGAATCACACAGATATACGGCATATCAGTATTCATCTATATACTTACATGTATTTAATTTATCCATCTATTTTAGTCTTAATTGTGTATGACACGAAACGTACAATTGAACTAGCGCTACCGTCCATGCGCCCACGTAGATACGATATGATTTCCATATCCCATTATTACGCCTCGATTTTTATATCTCTTCGTGAGTATTCAAACTGCAGAAACATAATCTAAGTCTTAATTATGTGTTCAATATCACTTTACTACAATAATCACCGAGTTGTAGTTTTGATTTGATCAATATTGCAATCAAAGGATTTCATCTCGATGAAGCTTTCAGCCTCTCATGAAAACGAACTTGAACAGTCCAGTAACCCATTGGGGTGCGAACTTGAAATACACGAGAGGGGCAAAAAGGGAAAGAGGGGAGGGGGGAGGGGAGACACACACACGCAGAGAGGGAGAGAGGGAGAGAGAGGGAGGGGTAAGGAATAAACGGAAAAAAAGAGGAAAGAAAGAAAAACCGGTCGTGATAAGGGCTTTTTACACTTGTAATTTTGCTTAGCCCCGGACCAACGGTGGGGCTAAGGGGGGGGGGGGGGGGGGGCCTTAGCCCCACCGTTGGTACGGGACTATCCTTAGCCCACTTTCTGTTTACACTCGTTTTTGCCAAAGTGGGCTAGCCCCACCGATAGTACGGTACTATCTGGCCCTGCAAAATAGCAGGGGTTAGCACCGCAATTGCGGTGCCAAGCAAGTGAGTGTAAACAGAACGAAAAAATAATCCTGGGCTAAGCGACGGAGACGAAGTCCGACCCTCACTGACCAATCAGAAACGAGGTAATCAAGTGCTGCCGGTGCGTGCGTGTACGTGTACAGTACACAGCGTAATTATGAATATTCATGTGGTTTGGAAAGTCCGGGGCTAAGAAATACGAGTGTAAAAAGGTCAGTTTTCTCCTTAGCCCCGGACAAGAGATAGTACGGGACTAATTGGCAAGTGTAAAAAGCTGAAAAATTGGTACGGGACTAACGATAGTCCTGGGTCAGAGAAAGTCCGGGGTTAAGAAACACAAGTGTAAAAAGCCCTTTTATAGAGATATTTGCAAGAGATCATTGAGGTAAAATAAGGCTCGCGTATCTAGTTCCGACTAGCCTTTTGCCAATAAAGGCCCTCTCGCTGTATGGTGGTGAACGATATAGGGTCAGAGACCAGGTACTGAGGCGATCGTATTCTGGCTCGCACGTAGAAACGAAATTACTCATTTACTATCAATATACGTTTGATTTCAGTGAGGCGTCGCAGCGAGTTCTGTTTTTCTTTCCAACTTGCACTAGTTTTCTTTCTTTCCATTTTGATCACTCATCCTGAATTTGTTCCTTGTTTGCTAGTGTTTGGTCCTGCATTTCTTTGATGAAGGAAAAAAATAACACACGACGGAAACGGAAAGTGGGCGATAACTTGTGTTGTCGGAGAAGGCGAACTTGACAAGTTGTACGCAGCGCACTTTGACAAGACGTTCGAAGAATCAACTGTCTCTAAACTCTGTCTTTTTTCTAACCTTCCGCCAATGGCTTCCGTTCAGCTTTTGTTATTGTTGATCCTTTTTTTTTTTGCTGCTCTCATAATGAATATATGAGAAGTAGGCGAGATGCTTTGTCATTTATAGAAATACAGAATAAAACGGCAGCGAAACAGCGCAGCCAGAAAAGTTTGAGACTCTGAAAGTTAAAAATAGCGACACTTATTCACAACGAAAAGCAGGTATCAAAACACCACCCTTATATGAAGTAAGATCGTTGAGAAGACCGAGACCTCGTCTGCAAAAAGTAACGACGGGATGGAAAGAGGGCCCACGTTTTCTTTTGAACAAACAACATTTAACAAGAAACAGCAGGAAAATGTCGCAATATTATATTTTTGAAGTGTCAGAAAAAGTAGACTGGTGATAAGTTATCAAAGTGCCAAAGGGATACGCACAGCTGCCTTAATTTGTTGAAACTTTGAGGTATGATACCTCCTTGGTTGAAGTTAACTATGCTAGGGCTGAGGTGAGGCAACACACTTATTTGCTTGTCATACGAAAACGTGATCTAGGAAAAAAAAATCCTGAGCAAGATCAAATGATCTTACTCAGGATCAAAACAAAACAAAACTACGGAATTGATGTAAAAGTTAATAAAATGAAAACTTTAATTCAAAGACTTCTTTGATACTTACCGGTCGCGATAGAAATATCATACATCTATCATAAACAATTTCTGCTATTAGAGGACACGTAATAAATATGATATAGAATCATATTACGAATAAACAGGTATGATCCAAACAGGGGCAAGAGGGTAGATTCAATTCCATTCAATTCAATTCAATTCAATTCAATTCAATTCAATTCAATTCAATTCAATATCAACTTTATTTTCATTTCCATTAAATAAACATGGAAAATTCCCCAATGCATTAACAGAACATATTTGTAATAATTTCAAAAACGTACATTGACAAATTACATGTGATCATGACTAACAACATAATTGCATTTTTATGGTATATACATATGCATAGTACAAGGATGGGAATATAAAGGGAGGGTCCCACTAAAAAGCCAAGCTTGTGCGATATGGGACCCTCAGAAATACATAAAGGAACGAATAATGACTTCATGAAACTACAAACAAATATATGAAACAAAATCAAAGAAACCAATGTCAACTGCCATAAAATAAAATGAAATAACAGGAAGGAACGAAAAAAAAAAGGAAAAAGAAGGAAAAAAGGAAAAAATGAAAAAATGAAACTGCAACACACGCTATCGTGGACACAAGCAAACTGGCTTCCATGATGTAGGAGTAATAAGACGCACCCTGGAATGATATTACGAAGAATTGGGTACATATACCGGAAATAATGCAGAAGAGCGGACATATAAAGAGGAGAGAATAGACACAATGATACACGGTTCAATAACAGTTACATCTGAGGAGGACTTATATTTAACAGATTATTTTACTCTAAAAATAGAAAATAGTTGATATGTAATTGATTAATGCATATAAAAGAAAGATGATGACTTAATTGAGATAATGGAACAAACCAGATGATTCAATGATTCAATAATGCAAGTAAGCCCCTGTAACAAAAGTTTAGAAGGGAGCGGTCGTCAGTCGGCCAGCAAACATAATGTCCACAGTGGGATATATGGAGTATGTAATCACATACACAATGTGACGTCACAGTGACGTCACGTGATGAGGACTATTGTCCGAAGACGCCCTCTGCTGACGCCCTCTGCTGACGCCCTACATGCGAACATGATATTCTAACGGACATTTCCCTCCAAATATACCGCAAGCTGCCTGTCTTCTTGCCTTTTCTTTAACCGCGCCCACAGAATTCGAACAACCGAAGTGAAAACGACGTCAAGTGTACAGCTACTTTAACAGATAAAGTAAAATCGAACAAACGGCACAACTGAAGTCTCATTAAGACTGGATGTAAGAATAAAGGCCACCGCACACTACACGATCCGACTGGTCTTAAAGTCTTAAGCCAAGCTGGGTCTTTAGACCAGTCGTACGACCGGACACCGCACACTATACGACCCGACTGTAAAGCGCGCGCAGTGCGCACTGCGTGCGCTTGCATTTTACTGCATTGTGAATGGCTGAAAGCTCACGACTGGTCGTAAAAATTCAACATGTCAAATCTCTACGACTGGCGCTAAGACCCAGTCGTACGACTGGAAACTGGCAAGACTGTGACGTCACACTTCTAGTCTTAAGGTCTTAACACCGGTGAATCGGGGCAAAATCGTGTAGTGTGCGGCGGGCTTAAGAAAATGATATCTTAAAGGGGATGGATAGTAACTGATCAGTGGGAATCAGTGGAAATGCTGGAGGATGATTGTTCCAATCCTTGTGGGATTCATTTAAGAGTACATTATGCATTGTATATCTATTGTTGTGTGGAAATGATTTGCTTCAGAATGGTCTCATATTCAAGTAATGTGCAGTTTAATGTTTCCAGGTAAGCGTGCCTGGTCAGTGACGGGGCATTAATCTGCACATTACTTGAATACGAGACCGTTCTGAAGCAAATAATTTTCACACAACAGTAGATATATAATGTACTCTTAAAGGAATCCCACAAGGATTGGAACAATCATCCCTCAGCATTCCCACTGATTCCCACTGATCGGTTACTAGCCATCCCCTTTAAAGCTGTATACGTAATTAAGGTGGTAACAACTATACTGCAGGTAAATATCTCATCGAGTCACATCCCAATCATTCGCTTGTGCATAGCTCAACTGTATCATTAATTATGTTAATCAGGTTTTGATTAAGCTAAATACTCCAAAATCTCTGCCTTACGCATCATCAGTGCTGAGCTTTTACAAGTCTACAATCCTTTGACATACAATGTAATATGAAAATACACAATGTACTCTATATTGATCGTCAGCCGAGAACCAGAAAGCTCTTATTGCAGTTTGAGGGCATTTTGAGTTATTGGTATCACGTTGCAGAGCTGGATCACCTTAGATAAATTATACAAAATGGTGTCAATTTCAAATTACTTTCATTTTCAGTAAAATGTTAAAATCAAAACCACAAGGACGCTACTATAGTTGGGACAATGCTTATTCAATTCATTTCAATTCAATTCATTTATTTTCATTCTTCTTCTTTTTTCTTTTTCAACAAAAACATAACACAAGATAAATCAGGTTTTACATCATAAACAAAGAACATTTGTCTTAATTAATAAATGGTATCAATAAACATAGGAGCGCATACTGGCAAAAAAAAAATAATACAAAGTCATGCTTCAGTTGAAAAAAAAAAGGAAGAAAGAATAGAGAGGTCCACTAAAAAGCAAAGCTTGTAGATTGTGAACCACTCATAAAACCTATAAATTACTTATTTACAAACACTTGTGACGAATATAATATACGACAGGACGGGACAAAACAGAAGAAACGCAACAACATGACACAACTTGCCAGAATAGATGAAAAATATGGAAGGAAAGAAAGAAGAAAAGAGAGAATGAGATAATACCTACACGCTGAATAAGGGAAATGGAACAGAGGATGGTAGAGAATGTGCTTCATAGAGTTGGTGCTGCATGCAGCTGAGCAAGGATTGTAATGGCTACTTCTTTACGTAATAATAAATTCAGTGTTTGAATGATTGGTGGGTGGATGATGAACTCTGAGGTTAACAAAAACTATAGCTGTTAATGAAAAAAAAAACATGTCAGGGAGGATTTAATAAAAAAAGTTTCAACTTGCGCTTAAAAGAATACAAAGATGGGGAATTTTTTATTTCACAGCTCAGTGAGTTCCAAAATCTAGGACCAGTGTATATAAATGTATTCTGAGCCAATAAAGTTCTCAGGAGGGGTAAATGAAACTCATTAGATTGTCTAGTGGGATAATCATGAAAAGACTGGTTCCGTGGGAACATTGAATTGAAAATACTGGGAAGTGCATTTACATTGTAGTTAAACATAAACTGACCAAGTTGAAAAAAATACAAATCTTTAATTTTCAAAATCTCATGTTTAATAAATAATGGCTCTGTATGGGAACGTGGCGAGACGCCACAAATAATACGAATAACCTTTTTTTGTAACAAAAGTAATTTATCTAGTAAGTTTTGATGGGCACTACCCCACGCTAGGAGTCCGTAATTAAGATAAGGTAAAATTAGAGAAAAATACAACGTCAACAAAGAGGACAATGGAATATGAAACTTGAGTCTATTAATAATACCAATATTGCGTGAAATTATTGTACTAATATTAGTAATATGCGGCCTCCACGAAAGTTTATCATCCACTGTGATACCAAGGAATTTTATATGAGGAACTCGTTCTAACAAAGTGTTATCAAGAACAATACCTGTGTCTAAATCTTCTAAAGAATTACTAAAAAACATATACTTAGTTTTCTGAAGATTAAGAGATAATTTATTAGCTCTTATCCACTGAGTTACTTTTTTCAATTCGGAATTAACTATGCGTACAAGAGTATCTGGATTTTGGTGAGAAAAGAAAATATTTGAATCGTCAGCAAAAAGTATAAATGAGAGTATGTCAGATGATCTACAAAAATCATTAATATAAATGATAAAAAGTAAAGGTCCTAATAAACTACCCTGTGGGACGCCACATTTAATGAATTCTAAACTCGAGCTGTACTCGTTCAGAGATACATATTGTTTTCGGTTTTGTAGGTAACTCCTGAACCACTCCAAGGCCTTCCCGCGTATTCCATAATGAAACAGTTTATAAAGTAATATTTCATGATTAATTGTATCGAAGGCCTTGGAGAAGTCCAGGAAGATACCAATAAGATGAGAATGATTATCAATAGTGTGCGCAGCGTGGTCAATAAACTTTAAAAGAGCATGAATGGTGCTATGTTTCTGACGGAACCCAAATTGAGAATTTGTAAAAACATTATGCAAATTCAAAAAATTAATTGTTCTCGTAAATATCAATTTTTCCAATATTTTAGATAAAGATGAAAGCAAAGAAATAGGTCTATAATTACATATATCAGAATCATCTCCTTTTTTAAATAAAGGGAAAACCTTGGCTATTTTCATAAAATCAGGAAAAACACCACTTGATAAGGATTTATTGAAAATATATGAAAGTGGGTCAGCAATTGAAGATATAATCCCCTTTAAAATAAAATTACTGATGTCGTCATAACCGGCACTTCGCTTGTTATTCATTGCGGTAACAATATCTATTATTTCATATTTTGTTGTTGGAACAAAAAAAATAGAACTGGAATTGGATTGACCTAAAAATTCAGAAAAATGTATATTTGACTGCGGTATTTTTTCTGCCAAAGTCTCTCCAATCATTGAAAAATAAGAGTTAAAAATATTGACTATATCATTAGGATCTTCAAAAACTTTATTATCATGTCTTATTTTTATAATTTCTGATTTCTTTTTTGATACATTCATAGCCTGCTTCAACACCTTCCATGTATTTTTCATATCATGTTTATATTTTTCTAACTGAGTCATATAATATTTTCTCTTTTCCAACCGTATAATCTTCGTTAAAATATTTTTATACGAAGTGTATTTATATTTTAACTTCTCAGTTTTTTTCATTTTGAATTTATAATATAACCTATTTTTCCTATTTATTGAACGAAGAAGAGATTTTGTAATCCATGGTAATTTGGGGGACGTTTTATAATTAACTGACTTTTCTTTTAATCTGGGAATATATTCATCTAAATGTCTATTAATTATCCCTGAAAAATTCTCAAACGATACATTTATATCATCATTATCATAAACACTAGACCAATCAGCCCTGTCTAGGTTAGCACCAAGACTAGCCAAATTTTCTGGTGTAGCTCTACGTCTGGATGAAAAAGAATGAAACTTATCAACACAATGTTTAAGGTCAAAACATGCTATAATGGGGAAATGATCAGTAATATCAGATAAAATTATGGAAGAATTTAAAATCTGCACGGAATTAGTAAAAATATTATCAAGGAGGGTGGCGGAATGATTTGTAACACGAGTTGGCTTCGAAATTAATGATACTAATCAACCCACTTTTCTTCAATGATTTTTTTTTTTCATGGAAATTGATTGTTTCGTTTTTATTTACGCTCAAATCTTAAAACACGATAGCACCGCTCTGGTCCTCATTTGACGATATAATTCTTTATCTAGGCCTACTCGTTTGTTTTTTTCAACAACATCACTGATACATACAAACTTAAAATCAGTAAAGCTACAACCAGTTCATTTCCTCTAATCAGAGTAAATTTGTGTTTGGTGTGGCTTTTCACTTTGTGTTTTCCTTTGTTAAAAGCAAAGTCTCTTTCAAGTCAACATTGTGAATCCAATATCTCTCTTTTTACACGACCAAAGTTCAAACGTTATTTGCCTTCAACATGACAGATGCAGTGATATCGCCGAAAACCGCGATTTGGTCATATTGATGGTGGCGTGTTATAACAACTTGATATCAGTTGAGATTAGATGTCAAAATTATATACATACCTCCCCCTTTTTTTGAATAAGAATGCGGAGCCATGATAGTGATTGGCCGATTGGCCAATCACTATCCGGCTTCGACTGAAGCCGAAAAACACTTCCCATAATTTGTAGCTTTTTCAAGAAACAACAACAACAACAACAAAAACAACAACAACAACAACAACAATAACAACATACAAACAAACCAAACAAAGAACAAAAATGGATAGTAAATCGTGCAATTGACGTCCAAGGGGCGTTATTCCCAGTGTTTCATACCCCACCCACTTCCACCCACCCACACACACACACACACACACACACGCACACACTCAAAAACGCAAATACAGTGTAGGCCTACACAAAACTCATGCAATACACACATGTGCGCGCACGGAGTAAATATCTTAAGTATGTAAAAAAAAAACACAAATCAGAAAAAGAAATACAGTAATAACACATGACATGCATACTCCTTCACGTATTCCTCATAACCTTGGGATTCGTGAAACCATCATGCATTGTTATTGAGTACTTCCCATCGCTTCACATACGTATGAGAAGAAGTTAAAAAAAAATCAGGAAGGGCCGGAAGAACCGCAGCTTTGATTTAGCTTTCTAAAAGACAACTTCCATATGAGAAGAAATTACAAATCATTGTCAAACTAGGTACTTTCTTCACTGACTAAACGAAATTGAAAGACGCTTCAGGCGTTCATAGCCAATAACAAAATAATTAGAACCCATAGAAGGACAATTTCATTTTTGACTGGTTTCTGATCTACTTTTCTCTTTTTCCGAGGTATATTATCGCGTAACAATTTTACGCAAAGTGAAAGTTTTGAAAAATGGATACTTATTAGCTCCCAACATGGCTTTCATCCTGTCCTACACAACATGTAGTTTTGTGGTCAAAAAATTGCATTGCTCCATGCATCACGACGTGGGAGTAAACTGGTGTAGTGGTTGAGACCATGGTACTCTTGATCAGGGAGTTTAGAGTTCGAATTCCGTCCGGCGAACCTATTTATAGACATCTTTTTTTTTTTTTAAACCCAATCTGTCTCCCTCCTCGACTCGGACTTATGCCGGAGTAATTACCTATAGGCCTACTGGTATATCTCGCTATAGAGGAAGGGTGTGCATACTGAATGATAATAATAATAGTAATAGTAATAATAATATACAAATATTGACTGCTCATGAGGATGATGGTGGAAATTATCATTCCCGAGGTGCTTTTCATACCGACCCTTCTATCACCCCGAGGCGTTAGCCGAGGGGTGATGGAAGGGTCGGTATGAAAAGCACCGAGGGAGTGATAATTTCCACCACCATCCGAATACAGAGCAGTTAATATTTGTTTTATATACCTCATCGTTTAAGACTTAACCAAGATCTAGGGCTAGGCAAATACGAAGTAAATTCTAACTGTTAGGCCTAACGTTAGCCCTAAAATCAGGCCACAGCGCTCGCTTGCATGGTTTTCGTGCATTTCGTAGACTACCCAAAACGCACGGTAATCACTCACAGTAAGTCACACGGCCTTCGGCGAGCTCCTGCATAAAATCTTGGCAGAAGATTACAGTATACGTCCAGTTTCCCGTCGCTCGTGTTTTAATTCGATATTTCCAACATGCTGAGATTTGTCTCTGCTTCGGGATCCTAAGAAATCCTAAAGACAAAGTGTACGATCTTTGATTCAGCTCACTTCAAATCACGGAAGAGCGCTCGATCATCATGCCATGTTGAAACATGCCTGCTGTGCGCTCACTGAGTGCGATGATTGTGCATGTGTTGTACATACGATGCGCGTAGTGAACGTCCTTGGAGGGGTTGCGGACACCGTGCGCGAAGTCTAGTGTACTTGTTATGTGTACAAAAGTCGCGGAGGGTTTACGAATTCTATCACGAGGGTTTTGACTTACTATCACGAGGGTTTTGCCTTTCTATCACGAGGGTTTTGCCTTTCTATCACTTACATGAAAACCCTAAGGCAAGATAGACGGGACTACACCTTGTCACATGATATACTTTTGACCAATCAGTGATACGAATCTCACTTATGAGGTATATAATAATAATAATAATAATAATAACAATAATAATAATATTAATATTAATATTAATAATAATATAATAATAATAATAATAATGATTATAATAACAATGCTAATAATAACAATGATAATGATAATTATAATAATGACGATAAATATGATAATAATAATAATAATTTACATTTTATGGCGCTTTATACGGGTGTTTCTATAAAGCTTTTATACAAAAAAAAACTAGAAAACACTATATAACATTAAGGACAATGCAAAACTTAATAGGCGATACCTTGTGCAGTTAAGAAGATTATCCTCAGTATTGGTGTCATAATGATAATACAGTGTAATAAGAAGAATTATCATTATCATCATTATTGTCATTATCGTCAAACATCACAATAGTTAAAATATTTATCATAAATGTTACTAATGTGTATCATCATAAGTATGGAAACACATTCAAACCCTTACAAAAGAAGCAGAAGTTTTTAGTTATTTTCTTTTTAGCATTTAATTGCGACTATAATGTAGATTACAATTAGCCAGTGTTTTGCGGGAGGGAGTATACACAAATACTGAATTTATGGGGGAAGAAATCAAGAGATCCGCGGCTTTAATTGATTCCAATGACGTCATTTTGTGTACCTCTCAGTTGCACTGTTTTCAACAAATGCAACAATTATTGAAAAGACTCTGGCATTTACCCCTTCACGGCTGTCGCTCTCAAAAGCTTTGTTTGCTTTTATTTTGCGCTTGGTCGTCTTCGCCCTTATTCTGCTGGGATTAAGCCGACGCGCTTCAAGATCTCAAGCCGCTGTCACAACGTGGGCTGTCACAATCACTTCTTCGATTATCTCTTTGTAATTACGATTGCTTCTAGTCGTTGAGACGCACACTTTGATGACTGTGATCTCGAGACAGATTTCTATTTTCTGCGCATTCAAAATCAATTGAGATTCAGGATCGACGTGGAGGTATCAAGAGCGATACGGGAAGGCGCGGTATAAGAGAAAGTTAAGAGAGAGGGTATAAAGAGGGTATCGAGGATATTGTGGTTTGCTTGAGTTAATCGTTCTCCGGTCTAGTATGACTGTCATGTCGATATTATCTGACGATAATCTCATGTAATCTGACTCGGCAACGAGTCTCTGACACACAGTTATTGGTGCATCAAGCAGACGACATGCTGCATTCTGCGATCGCGATACTGATGGTCACGATCGAATTTGTCTTGTGCACGCCAATTGAAAGAAGCAAGCTTCCAAAATCAGACCATATCCAGATATCAAATATTTCTAACTGACGCAGGCTTGTAAACGAGAGAACGTCGGGGCGGGATCCGGGGAAAATCAAGATCACATTGTATTCCTGTTTGACAATGAAAGCGAGTTGAAGATTATCTTCAAATTTCCTTGACTTTTTCCGCATTTTCGTGGCGTCTGGTCATCCTATATATACCGACAACAAAACGATATAAATGATACTGGTGAAACTAATGCGACATAAATTTTACGCAAAATTAAGACCTTAGCTCATTCGGACCGATTCCCTTTCAACCCCACAAGTAGCATATACTGGAGTATGTCTTTTGGCACAGATTCAACAAAAACGACAAAAGTTAAGAACATAAAAACAACAACAAATGAACACCCCCCCCCCCCGCCATTTATTCTAAGCCGGAGTTTATGGAAATCAATCTAAATCTGAAAATAGTTATATAGTGTGACGCAAAGTTGATTATGTAGAGAATCCCTGAGATGGAATTTCAGCAAGAGCAAAGTAGGAAGTTACTGAATCAACGGGAATTTCTGATATGTGGATCACTCCCCGCCAGTTGATGGGAAAAGTAAAGCAAACGAAGAGATATTTTGCTGCTTTGACTGGAACGAGCACTTGAGCACTCCAGTCATTACACGCCTAGCAGCACGGAGAAGCGCAGGATAGGAATGACGAACCTGTTTCCATGGAAACAAAGCTGAACAGCTGAAGCGTGAAACGGTAATCAATCTTATTGATATCGATGCTCGAGAACAAACAAATCGTCCGTACGGGCAATTCTATAGGCCTGCGCCATTTTCGCGACAAGCGGAAAAGTTCAGCGGAAAGGATAACGTGCGAACGTGGCGTGCGGCGTACCCGAGGTCGAGCCAGCGAGGTGGGTACGTCGCTCTCCAGGTCGACTGTTTGCGAGAAAGAATCACACTGTACGCCAGAAGAACGGAACGACAAACAGAATTACGTCCACAAATACCCCTATGTGCAGACAACAGATGTTTGGTAGCAGAACAGGATGTTGAGGTGCGCCGCCACGCGCTGAGCAAGGACAAGAATCTGCGCACGCGCATATTGATAGTAAGCGGGAAGGTTACCGAGATGTCGGCGTCACATGTAATTGACAAGAAAGGAATGGCCATCGAGCTCTTCCGACCTTGATAAAAGAAGAAATAAAACAGCGAACAAACGCAGAGAAGGTGTTTGTATCTAACCCGTCCATGGAGAGTGCGCTCATAACGTATACATGTTTTATCTATTCATAGCTAATACAAAATAATACGAAAGAAATAAATCATGTCGACCAAAGCGATATAAATATGCTTCATTATATATACAAAATCAAACATACAAACAAACAAACCGGCCATTCAAAAGAGTGATGTTCGACTACGCCCTACGCTCCATGATATTGTGCTGTGCTGTTCAATGATAGTAATAACTTCCTACCCTTCGGAATCGCCAATGCAAGTCTTCTTCAATTACGATCCCGTCTGCAAACGTATGGTATAATCAAGCCCCCCCCCCCCCCCCCCAAAAAAAAAAAAAAAAAAAAAGACTAAAAAAAAAAATCGATCTTACATTAGAGAGATGTTTGTGGGTTCGGTTTTTATACGCTCCTGACTTCAAAATTACCATCGATTTACGTGAGAGATGCAGAAGCGTAAGTGTAACGATTCGTGAGGGCTTTAACCCTGAGTTCTACGCCCCCCCCCCCCACTTCATTTTAGCCCACCCTCATCTACACTATAAATGTAATAAACGAAGAGGAAATAAACGATCAACCACAACCTTGGTAGCTGCTACATAATAATATTGGAATACATCAACGCAACCCGAATATACTTTCGTCCTCAGTCAAATATTACGGCGTTTCGATGTCATAGGGGCTGACGATAAACTGTAGATCGCTTGCATAACCGTATTATAACTTACGATCATCATCATAGTATGTGTGTGTGCTTTTTTAAACTCTATGCAGTTTGTCTGTTCGTTTGTTGTTGTTGTTGTTGTTGTTTTTTTTTTTTCGCATGATTTATGATTCCGAAGCCATTTTAAAATTGAATTGTGCATGTGACACCCGTCTGGAGTTCGGATAATGACGTCATTCCGGCAAATTGCGGGAAGTGTGATTAATCCCCCCCCCCAAAAAAAAAAAAAAATAAATAAATAAATAAATAAATAAATAAAAAAAAATGTAAGAAGATTTAAAATCCGTTGTACTATACACGCACAGTCAGCGCGGATAGTGCAGGTAATCAAACGTAAATTGTGTGTCTTTTAATTTGGGGCATTTTTCAACTGAAGTAGGCAACATTTAATCATACTACGATATACGATAAATTGATAAAATTAGGAGCAATGAATTGATAGCAATTGTGGTGAAACAACAAGACCAGTTGTTTTTTTTTTTAAATCATAGCTCTTGCTGAAATATCACCAGTATTTCACTTTCGACGATGTCAATAAACATCTACTGTAGGCCTAATAATGCTCGTCGTGATGATTTCAGTGTCACAACTCGTAGTAGTAATGAGATCGTTACCACAGTAAATGTGACAGCATTAACAAGAAATCAAGGATTGGTAGAGCCAAATGATACCAAAGACTTGCAAGCGCTTATTGTTCACTAATAATCTACGTGATGAAAGATTCCAGACGCAGAACGATATGAAGAAAAATAAAACGAGCAAGGACGGCAACGAACGCAAGAAACTTCAACAACACAGAAACGACTCTTGTCACTCTTTTCTTTTTATGGGGGGGGGGGGGGCGAAGGGGAGTTGGATTTGTGTACTCATAAAGGAAAGCCGATCAAATAAATTCCACAGGACAATAAATAAAAAAAGAACATATAACAGGCAATTATGCATGCGCATGTGTGGAGGCAAATTCAATAGAAATGGGGCACAGTAATTGACGAGTTAAGAGTAAGGAGATTATCTATTTTCATGCAGTGGACAAGACAAATTACTCGAACATTGAAAAAAAAAACAATTACGGTAAAATTTGTGAATTAATGCGATGTAGCTGTACGATAGGGAGGTTCGGCAATTTCACCAGGTCAAAGGCTTACGTAAAGCTCTAACACTCCCAGCCATACCACGTGAAACGAACTCCACCTCCTACTCCCGAGCATCAAAGGTCGAGAGTTGCAATATCCTTCCCGGAAATAAATTTATCGAAACACCGGGTATGCATCGAAACTTAAAATACGCCTCTGATAATAAAAGCTGAACTACACAATGTACTGCAGACTCCAACGCCATTAAACCATGCACGCAATCACTGGCTTGGGTTTGTTTACGTGTCAACGACAAACAATACTAAGAACAACGGTATACAGCGGTACTGTTTCTTGGTTCCCTTGGATGATTGATTTATCAAATCTTGCCATAATGGAGGTTGAATGGCATCTGAACGTAGACTGTCGCCTAGCGAGCAGCCACGAGCTACGGCAAAACACGCTACCCCAACATCATCACGGATTTTTAGCGAAATATCAACGATATGTTCAAGTAAACATAAAAGCCCTTCAACGTGTTTCAAAAATAACGAAAAATATACCATTACCTAGGATATTAAGTGAACTTCACAACTATTTAAGCCAGACAGCACACAAATATGTCAAATAAGAGCTCACCAATTTAAAAGAAATTTCACTCCCCGAAGTCTCGCAATCTTTTTTTTCGCGATCGGCATGCGCTGTTCGGCAATATACGTTTCGTTCGCGGTCTGTATGATCCCGTGTGTAGCTTTATTGAACGCCGCATTTAGATCGCTTTACGTGCAACTAAACTAAGGCCGCCTATCGCGAACGTGTGTGACGTCACGCACAAAGGCGAGGGAGTGTGTGAGTGTTTCACTAGGATCCCATAGCGATTGGGTCGTGTGATTTTCTTTTTGTCCATGTGTGTGTGTATGTGTGTGTGTTTGGTTGTGTGTGTGCGTGTGTGTGTATTTCCTTTATCACGCGGCATACTCGATAATCGACTGCCTTACATAAACTGTTTTATCACGTACTTGCCCGCCGCACTCGAGCAGTATCGAATAAGAACTGCTTAGCATATAATGAAAAATGATAGGCCCACGTCCGATATGAATTTGCTGATAGATTGGTAGATATCGCCGACAAAGCGTGTGAGGATTTCGCAAACATAATACCACGCTGGCTTTCAGCGAGCTGCATGCTTGCCAGGGTGGCCACTTCATCATCTCTTGCTTGTTTTTGTTCCCCTTTTCACCTTTCTTCGGATAAACATCGAGGCAGAGTATAATGGAAAATCTTCGACTATATTGAGATAGCATTGCTACACACCTCTTAGCGAGTTTGTTTCTATCATGTAGATGGTAAATATCATTAAATATTTGAATCACAATTCTAGCGTTCGTTCACCATTTTTATCGACTAAAGAGGAAACCAGTAGTGATAAGAAATAAGGCATAAATAAAAGAAAATAGGCAGCAGGACAGGGAGGGGAAAAAGTAAGAAGAGGAGAGTATCCAATTAAAACCATCCAGCGATGAACGAACGGGCCTACCGATAATACAGCACATAATCCCCCTACTAACGCCAGACAGGGCTTTTCTGTCTAACCTATTCCTGGGCCGTGCCGACTGCACAACGCAAAGGAATTAAATGGCGAATGCTTTATCCGTTTACGATTATCGAGTTTTTAATTTCAAGGCACTGCGGCGATGGGTACAGAGGCAGGCGGCTTTTCCGCTCTGGGTCCGTGGAGCGTGGAGAGCTCTCCCGTGGGTGGGACGTCCGGCGGTCCGCTCAGTGTCTATGACGGTGTGTGACGCGGTCTGCCCCTCGTGCTCCCGGGGGTGGGGAGGCATGCGTCTTTTCGCACCGCGTCGGTCTGCGTAATTTGACGCTCTTGTATAAATACTCCCGCGGGCAGACTCGTGCTATTACTAGCTATTTTTCCCTTTCCTTCTTCTTTCTTTTCTTTCTTTTTTTTTCGGGTACTTTGTCGCTGGCGATCAGATTCTTTGCTGAATTATTACAATACTTAATCGAGTAGTAGCATGACGGTGTAACCAGGTGCGGTGTTCGCAAGGTAGAAACCACGCGTTGCAAAACTGAATCTAATACAATGTAATTACTTCAGCACAATCTTTTTATATTCCGCTGTGCCACTAAATGTCTTCATGTTACAGGATTTCTGATAATCTAGCTGAAGGGAAGGCATTTATCTGTCGTCAAGTGATACACTTTTATCACAGTATACACTCACGATGTCTTTTCCTATGGCCTCGCTTTTCACCAGTCGAATGAAAAAATCAAATCGTTAAAAAAAAATCAGTTATACAATAGTAAAAATAAGGATGAGATCTCGATATGCTGCTCACTACGATTATGGTGTTTGGAAACATGACTTTGAGAAGAAGTTCTGCTTTCAAAAACGTTGGCAAGGGAGATAAGAATCCTGCTTCATTGTTTACGAAATAGCGAGTGGACGTAGACATAATTATTATTTGTAGTTGGCATGATTTTGTTCTAACATCAATTCGTAAGTGAAACAAGTGTAACGCGTTTATCGTATGTTCATTACTTGAAAGGCCTAAGTTTATAAATTTTGAAAGATGTTGTGGAACTTCACGATGTTCACCCGCGCACACACCGAAAATAAGCCCGTAATGACCTCTATACGTAAGTCAAGAAAATAAGAATTAAATTGTCACGAGAAAACTATCTCGTTAGCAGTCGAATTACTTCGCTTTTCTGTATCATGTGCTTGTGTTCGTTTTGCTTTTGATGTGTTTTTGTTTTTGACAGCAATCGTGTCAGTGGAATGCCAAGCAATGTTTTCTTTGTCGATGAACTTTCATGTTCGCAAACAAGACGCTCTCAGTTTCGCCCGTTTTAGCTCCTGTGTAAGCCCCCGCGTAAAAGAAGAAAAGAAAATGGCTTCTTGGTATTCATGTAGGGCCTACTCGAAAAATAATTCCCGTGCTGTCCTATCTCGTTGAGTTTTTAAGCTTACATAAACTGCTCCACAGTCTCACTATCATGCAATCGTATCCAAGTCTTACAGGATTAAAGGGAAAAAAGAAAGAAGGGTGAGGCTAAAATGCGTATTTTGATAAAGCGTAAACTTGTGTATAGCCTCATTCTGACATCCTGCCACATCCGTGATTGCTATTTGATGTGATGAAATATTGAGGGGGAAAAACAGGCAGTTTCAAGTAAAATCGCAGTGAACTTCGGGCCACCGCAACATCCGTAAACAGCTTGGTCTCGATAAAGGCTTTCCTTTGTACATTTCTAGGAAATATTAATAATACATTTATACGGTACGGACAAAAAGAAAAGCCCAGAAAAGGCGTATGTTTATAATAGAATGTAATTATATCATACATTGTGGGACCTATAACTGAACTGCGGAGTTTGTATGATAGGGACGGGAAATGTGCGAGAATTCATTCTCAAGGTGAGCGAAACAAAAAACCTCGCGGTCACCATGAGGCAAGCCTTCGGATCTCGAAGTCCGTTCCCTCAAGGATGCGATCGCGATTGCTTACAAGGAAGCACAAGGGATAAATTGGGTGTGATTGTGTACATGCTCGTGCAAGTCAAATGACGGGCTTCGATAATATCACATCCGTGTGCGACAAGGCTTGCTCGCGCTGCGAGACATATTGCGTCGCAACACGATGTTGATAGGCGTGCTGTATTCCTACATAGCGCGGCAAGGGCGGATTGCGATAATGCCATTTTGCGTAGATCGATATCTATTTAGAGTATTCGCCAGATCGCCCAAGAGATAGCAAATACCGTGCTGTGCCGTGACACAACAGTCGTCGTATTGTTATCGCGCGCTATATGCAAGCGTGTGCAACTGACGAATTATTGCGTTCTATGACATCTGCGTTTAACCCCCCCCCCCCCCCCCCCCCAAGACTTTGGCAGATGTGCACAACTACTTGGGTTACTACAAAGCACGTATTGAAACTGAACCTGCACTGCAAAAAGTCCGGTGTTAAATAGTGAACACTGAGCTAATGTTAAATTTTCGGTGCTCATTTATGGTGTTAAATTAGCACCTACGGGTGTCATTTCCAAATTTGAAACTGTTTTTTGAAGAGTTTCTTAGTAACTGCACTTCTTGTTGATTTTTAATTTAAACAAGACGATCAAGAATTTTACATTAAAATACTAGATTTTTGAAAAAATGTGAAAATAAATTTACACCAAAGTAACACCAGCTGGTGTGGTCCCTTATTGAAGCTGGACGGGTGTTAAACCATTGATATTAACACCAGCAAATATCAAATCAACACCATGTGGTGTCATTTTTGAATTAACACCAGTACAGTGTCAAAATAACACCAGGTACAGTGTCAAATTAACACCACGAAGTGTCAGGTGAACACTTTTCAACACCATCACAGTGCATTTTTAACACCTGTGGGTGTGGTCCTTTATTGAAGTTTGATCGGTGTTAGATTTAACACCCGTGGTGTTAAATCTAACACCGATGTTTTTACAGTGTGATAAGTGAAAGTTTGACCGAAAGCGGACAATGTCTAAACTTCACCTTAAATGTCTGCCTATTGTCATCAATGTGTCTGTCAATATAAATATCGTCTTATAAGCCAGATAGGCCCATATTTATAAGATAATTATACGCACATAAATGTAGCGGGAATAACATTTCATCCACTGCCCCAACACCCAAGAATATGACAAAAGATTAGTGAATAAATGAATAAATAGAAAGAAAATTGATAGATAAATGCGCAAATACAAATAGGGCCTATACTTTGTCGTTGGGACAAAAAATAATTCACGTCTCATCTGCCTTTATTTTTCTTTATTTCACGAGCTCTTGGTATCAAGCCGTCAACCTCACATGGGTTGCAGTGGCAGGTCTATATACGTCACAGCTGGGGTCTCAGAATTAATGATCGCAGTTGGATTCACAATGACAACTTGTTCTCAATATATTCATCAAAACAAGCGGATTGTGATCTGAATGCTTTACAGATATATAGCTTTTTTATATTATACTTTATCAAACTCACACATTAAAGGGATGGCTTAGTATTGGTGGAGATGAGAATTTGGCTTTTAACTTTTTTCGAGATACCAAGAAAACACTTATGAAATAGTACAAAGGATACCATAGGAGGCATTCAAAGTTTATTTGATGGAAATCGGTTTTGGTATGGCTGAGGCACCCAAAAACAAAGTTAAACAAAGCGATCGTAATAAAAGCTGGGTCCAACCTTTTATTGGGATCGCTCTTTTTTGGATATCTCAGCCATATCAAAACCAATTTTCATCAAATAAACGCTGAATTCCTCTTAAAATTACATGCTCTTTCTTACTTCATAAAAATTTTCCCATTATCTCACAAAAAAATGTTAGAAATCTGAAGTTAGGTCTCAACCGAAACTGTACGATCCCTTTAATCAGAAGCTCCGCCTTAATGGAAATAGCATCAAATCTAAGAAACTTCCTAATACCACTTTGCCAACATGATTTATAGGCCAGAGTTCCTGGTTCCGGATTGCATCGCAAAATTTTACTTTTTCCATCATTCAAAAGGCTTGAAAACGTATAACCCATTGCATCACGCGATTAACTGTAGATGGCTATTTACAACATATAGACTCTCTCGAAAATATAATCATTGTAGAGTAAAATCACCGATTCCCATCTCGAAACCCGTATACTGGGTTTGCGAAACAATTCAATTGGAATAATAATACAAAGAAGAATTTTCGATGTTATAAAAAGAATGTGCCATTTTATTGCCTTGCAATGAGAAAATGCGGCACTATCTCATCGTATTTGTACGGAAACAGAACAAGGATATTATTCGTTTATGATCGAAGTCCAGGCCAGTTTCATTTCGGAAGTTAATGCCACACTCCAGGATGCAGGAAAGAAAAGAAAGCCAAAACAAAACAGAGACTTGTACTTCCCCGAAAAACTTTGAACTGAAAATCATTACCGCGAATGCTGCTAAAAAAAAAATGAAAACACAATAATGCTAACAATTACAATGATTCAACAATTATACAATAGTGGCAGTATAACGATTATCATCTGTTACTATCTTATTAACATTGAAGTCTCTTGTCCGAAAGAGAAGAAATAAAGAGAGGAGCAGCGTATTGTAACGGATCTTCCGAATTACGAACCTTATTTCATTTTCAGAATAACGAACCTTTTTTTTCGGATTAACGAAATTTCGGAAAAACGAGCCTTATCAATTTTCCCCCTCTGATTAACGAACTTTCGGAATATCGACCCTTCAAAATAGCGAACCTTATTTCATTTTCGGATTAATGGACCTTCGGAATAACGAACCTTCGGAATAACGAACCTTCAGATTAATAACAAACTGTAACCCGCAAATTAGATACAGTGTTAATGTCATTTTTACTCCATTTGGTTTGCCGTAAGATATCATTCAAATCATATTTTTGGTTGATGCTTTATATCAACTTCAATACCTTACCCCCTACATAGAAATCTTTGCTATAGGCTTTCTCAGAACATAAACACACACACTAATCTGCTCACACACACACACACACACACACACACACACACACACACAATTTGTTGCCAAAGATTCTAGTTTTTGTGTTAATTTCATGACGAATAAATAGAAAATTCAGTGAATATTCATCAGTCTGTAGATCAAAGGTAGAGTTGTGAAACAATGGCATCCCAACATCTAATCTAATGAGCACATTTCTGAGTGGTTGCTGTAGATATATGTTTTCAAGTTTTCACGTTTCAATTTATTTTATACTTCTCGTTTATCATTATTACATCAACATTTTTAGCACAAGTTCTTGCAGCTTGTCAATAATATACACACAAAAATATACATACATGATACACAATAATTATAATGATAATTGGTTGAGAGAAAAGTATGACGGGACCTGCATGAGAGAAAGCTTGTTTGGTTAAAAGCCAAATATTTATCACTTTTCAGCCAAATATACCACATATAAAAATGTAAGCCAAGTATCACGGTTTCGTGAAAGCATGAAAATTAAAAGATTTTGTACCTTCTCACTTTGAATCCAAAATTGATAAATCAATCTCTATAAGTCAGTTTGATTTATATACTCCTTTCGAAGCAAACTTTGGCATGGTGTGAAGTTGCGCTTTTATCTTCATCTGAATTTGAAGGAATCGTTCTGTCATATTCAGGACTCCATCACCACATTTCCATTTCGAAACGGCATAATTCAGGTAAAATCAGTCCCTTACTTTGGAGGATGAGGGTAAGGGGCTTAAAAAGTCTGTTTCTCTGTTCAGACGGCATTCTGAGTTTGTTCTCCATTGTTCTTTGGTAGAGATTCATTGATGTATATGTATAGGATTTGTGGATGAGGCCTTATTTGATGCATGCTGACGTTGGCTGCTACAGAAAAGACACGGTAACCCGCCATGTCCTGGGCAAATATTTCGTTGCAGATACTTTAGTAATCTATTGTCATCTTGTCATCCGTAATGGGCACCTCTGTATTCTAATGCATGATTTATTTTAGGAGAAAAATTGGATAGAACTGGTTTAAATCACCGTATTCGTACAAAATCACAAAAGAAATCTGCTTAAAATCTACTTGAAATCTACTTGTTGTTGTTGGTTGTTGGTTTTTTTTTCAGATTGAGAGAGAAACAAAAACTTTAGTCCCCTAAAATACATTGCCAATCTACGAATCAGCTGTACAGATATAAGGATTAAAATGTCTTTAGTTCTTTTTTTTTTTAATTTAGCAAATGAATCCTGCAGGAAAGAACACAGTGTGTCATAATGTGCTCACATAGTCGACTATAATGTGAAAACGCTCGAATTTAACAGTGTGAAGATGATTTCACACTGTGGTGTGGTTTTTCACAGAGAGTTCACATTGTGATGATCTGTTTCACACTGTGAATTGATGATTCACAATGTTTTCACAGTGCAAAATGCTCGAATCTAATAGTGTAAAGAGTAAAGAAATTTCACACTGTTTCACAATGTGTTCACACTGTGTTCACAATGGTTATACTCACACTGTGTTTCACATTGTGTTTCACACTGTGGAACACTTTGTGTGTGTGCTTTTCGAGCAGGGAAAAAACAATTATTATGAAGCAAAAAGGAATGTGAGTGTGCGTGTGTGCAGGTATGGAATGGATATAAGGACTTCCTTATCGCTCCTCTTTGGTACTTGCCATGACCTTTCGCTGCAGAAAAGCACCTATTCACTCCCCATGACAATTTTGTTTACAGCTCGTACAATAGATTTCACAACCAAGGCGAATAGATTGCGTTCGCCATTGTTCCCTCATAGCGTGTATCACGACAACTTCGGTTAATACATTGGACGCACTTCATCGCTACAAATTAACAACAACAACAACAACAACACCAGCAATATTGAATTATTAAAAAAAAGAAAGGGAAGAAAGAAAACGAGGCTAAACAGGAAGATAGTGGATATCATTATGCGACACATACTAGATGTGTATATCCTTCTATTGTTGCGGCATGATGACTTTGTTATCAATCATGACCTTTGATACGATCGGATTGCTATGACTCAAACTAACGTCAATGATTGTACCATGATGAATGAAAATAGCACAATCACAATCGTTATAGTTTTTTGATATTTCTTGTCCCATGACATTACTTATTGCATAATATATTACATATAGTGCATGAGGCTGAGTGCACTACATAAACACCGACAAATTCAGCTCAGTTTTATTCAATTTAATACAAATTTGATTTCCAATATTACATGCATTCTTTCAAACACAATTACAAGAAATCAATATAATGAAAATATATGAAGCCACATTTGAGAGGGCAAAAGAAAAAATAATCAAGTGTATAATCTTATTACCAAATCATTTGAACAAAATCATGATGTTATTTGAAAAAAAAAGTATAGCACGAGATAGACATATAGATTATAGATATACAGATAGATAGATAGATAGATAGATAGATGGATCGATAGATAGACAGACAGACAGACAGAAAGATTATACATCTTACATGTCTTAGTGCATCATATATCGGAGAGTGGACATGGTTCAATGATAAATTTTTAACATCTAATATAATATATGGATGGGAAAAAGTCAAGCCGACATTGTGAGGAGTTCCAGTGCGGTATATGCACACATACATATTATGAAAGATTGCCTTGTGCATATTTTGTTTCTTCTACCCATAATCTCTTGAAACCAGGTCGTTGTAGTAGTCTTGCGATCATATGATAAAATTATACATCATATCTTTTCACTCAATGAAAAAAAAGTAGAAGCACCAAATGGGGAGGGGGTTTATCGAATCTATCTTGTGTACATTTCAACAGTAAGCATTTCTCAAAAACCTGTAGCTTAGGACCCAAATGATATTCATTGTTCATGTTAACATTTACTGATTACGACATTCTGCTGAACACTGATATTAAATGACAAATTTGGTTGCACACCCTCTTAGACATCTCATAAATATATCCTGTTTGGAATTCACACATGAGTATCTGCAAAGCGACCACATCATTTGCATAATGGTTTTCAATTCCAACTAGTATCTGCTATTGTAAATTGCAATGGAAAGAGGTAAAAACAGCCACGATCCTCAAAGGCTATGAAAATGAATGATGTATAGCTGCATGGTCGTATCAAAGTCTTTCGTCACCCAGCAAAGTCGGGTCCCGGTGCTGTAGAGAAAATGGGGAATTATAAAACCGTCTTCGATCATTCCATCCGTCGTGTACCGACGATTAAGTCAATGTCGATCGATTAAGTGATCGATCTCACCACAGCCACAGCTGGGACGGTTTCCAAAATGGGACACAGAACAGTGTTGGGGTGGGGGAGGGGGCGCTGTATGGATGGGGCTGGAGTAAGGGCTCCAGTATAAAACAAGAATAATTATACATACACTTCAGAATGAGGTTCATGTCAATGGTATCAGGACTTTTGATACATGCATTTGGTAGATTTCACGAACATTTCACGATTTACACGTCGAAACATAGTCAGGGTTTCTCGGATATTGTCATTTACGATGCATTATACGAAATCCGCCCCTATCTATTACGAGATAACGTCAACAGCGTAGCCGTGAAGGGGAGATATCTCGTTAATCAACGCGTGTGTGTGCACACATGATCGGGCTTCCTGGATTCTTGCACGTGTGTCCTCGGCGTAGATAAATCATTAGCAATTAATTGACCAGCCGAAGTGAATTTCATTGCACGCTGTTCGGTACGCACTTTATCCGACAATTTACTCTCTCCCGCTTGTAATGATATTAAGACACCTCCATTGTTGTTGAAATCGTTAGGCTGAGTGCAGAGTGATCTATTTAGTTACAATTGAATACTAGTATTTTCTTATGTCTTCTGTTCTATTATCTTCAGATTAAAAATAAAATGCTTACGTTTTCTGGATTCGCTTTTAGAAAGATTCGATTAATGATGACGATAATGATAATGATAATGATAATATTAACAATAATCATAATAGTAACCACAACAACAACAACAATATAAAACGGCGCCAAAATCTGAACCTGTTTAAGAATGCAGTGAGTTTCTGAGCCTAAATTCGTCGTTTAAATTAATATAGTCCGATCGGTCTAAACGAGTCCATCTGGTGGCTCCCAGCCTCTGAACATTCAACATTTTCGAATCAATCAAGAGAATAAAGGCCACCGCACACTACACGATCAGACTGGTCTTAAGCCAAGCTGGGTCTTAAGACCTGTCGTACGACCGGACACGAACCTTACGAGTAGGCTTACGACTGCAAAGCGCGCGCAGTGCGCACTGCGTGCGCTTGCAGTTTACTGCATTGTGAATGGCTGAAAGCCTACGACCGGTCGTAGAAATTCAACATGTCAAATCTCTATGACTGGCGCTAAGACCCAGTCGTACGACTAGAAAATGGCAAGACTGTGACGTCACACTTCTAGTCTTAAGGTCTTAAGACCGGTGAATCAGGGCAAAATCGTGTAGTGTGCGGCGGGCTTTAGTCTTTACTCTGATGGGGTAAAAAAGAAATATCAGATCCCATGCTGATCGTTTGTGGAGTCTTTTATCATCAAGTTCTTAAAAGGGTATGTTGAGGGCATTCTTGAACAAAGTTTTCCCGTTCGAAGAATATTATCTGCTTGGTCCGACATTCTGCACGTGGCGTCTGTGATGTAAACGTAAATTGAAGCTATAAATTGCTCCTGAAAACTCTTCTTAGAGACTTTGAAATAGTGACGAATGTGTGGATAACATTTCTCATGAAGAAAAAATACATATTTATGACATTTTCTTAGTCTAATTCAGAATAACTCATTTTGAGAAACTCATTTGTTCCCTGTTGTAAGACATAAAAAACGCTTCTGAAAAATAAACAACAAACAAAGAAAGAACAAGGCTGGGGGTTGTTCTGATGTGCTATACATATCAGAATTTTCATAATTCAGCACAAGAACTGATCACCAGTCGCTCGTAAGACGTTCGTAACTTTACGAGCAGCTTTATGAAACACCCCCTGGAGATACTATTTAGTGCATAGTGTACTGTAGTGAGCAGGGAGGGACTACCCTGTCCAGTTAACGGAACAACAATTCTTCGGTATTTTAGTCAGGACTACATTCCAGTGGTAGTGCAATACACATCTTCGGCTTAAAAAAATGTAATGATAAGCCGTGTATTTTCACTGTATTATTAGAAGAGGCTGTCTATTTAGGCATAAAAAGCTAAACTGAATTTTATGGTATACCATCGTATCGTTTTGATATTTTACAACCCGTTTCTATAGAAGTAAATCAAACAACGTGTGTTTTATTTATACACGTCACTGCATGATACCAAGTTCACGGCCTACTGACTCTGAACTTTGTCTCTTTTTGTGAAACTTAACGATAATTGTGCTGTGTGTATGCTTGCGTGTTGTGTGTGCATGTATTGTGTGTGTGTGTGTGCATGTGCGTGTCTGTATTTGCTTTCTTTACAGAATCGCATACACCCACATAGATTTACACATACGAATGTTAAACACGTATAAGAAAGATGTTCAATCCATATAGTTGATCGTACGATATAACATACGAATCTGATAAAAATTGTAGACCGATTTTATCCAGCACTGTGGGTACTGATAGAGTATCGTGCAAAATACACTTTACCGTGAAGGCGAGGAGATATAATTTGAACTTGACCCTGATGCACCACTGTGCAAAATGATTGTTTGTTTGTTCGTCTTGTATTTAATTTTTTCTATTAGTCTACTGCCGAGTCATCAATGATTATCCTATTAACCAAATCCCGCTGGAAAGAACACAGTGTCTTACAGTGTGTTCACAATGTGTTCACAAAGTCGGGTATGTGAAAACGCTCGAATCACAGTGTGAAAATAACTTCTCATCACAGTGTTTTTGTTCTAGTTTTTTCACAGAGAGTTCACAATCTGTTCATACTATGAATTTCTGATTCAAAATGTGTACACAATGTTTAAAAGCTCCAATTAAACAGTGTGACGAGATTTCACACTGTGTTCACAATTTTTTCACACCGTGTTTCACACTGTGGGACACTGTGACCTTTCTAGCAGGGAGGATCGTTCTTGATCCTACAAACATGTCACTCAATTCACTCTTGCTAATATAGGGTAACTACGCATCTTGCCAGCCATCTGGGCGGTAATTTTGAAAGTAAATCTTTGTGCATTCTGTGGCATGATAAAAACATTGTCCATAATATCTTTGTTCCAGACATTCACTTTTTCAGAAAGGATGTTTGTATGAACCTTTTTAGTACGCGTGATAATTTTTCTATGGGATATATTTGGATATATGTATCAGAATCCCAGTGTGGCAGCTATTGTGAATGCCATTTTATCTGAATTGTCGAAGTCGCAAAGCTGGAACATGAAAAAAAAAATAGATGACTGGTTTCAAATGATTTGCACTTGGTTCTATACACAAATCACTGTAGAACACTTTTTTCGCCATCTAGAAAAAAAAAAGTATAGAAAGTTAAAAGTTTTGACGGTCACCTTGAATATCTTAAAACTGTCAGGGATGCAAAAGTTGCATCATCCAGATTCAGATTCACCATCCGCGGAACTGGGTGAAAACATTTTGGTGGACGTTAAAACGGAACGCAGAATTATTATAGGGATTTTTTTTTTTTTTTTTTGGGGGGGGGGACAACCAGCTTATAATTACGTAGGCCCCTGTGTGCTTATTTACATTGTTCTAAAGTTTCACAAAAGTCATGAAAGTGATCGAACGAAAACTTGACGATTAAAAACGTATTTCATATTTTCCACCCATTTATTCAAAAGCATGATTCAGGCTTGGTGTATGATTCAGCGACTCCATATAGTATAAGCAGCCTTGATACATAAAGAGTTCACCTTTCTAAATTCAGTGGCGCATCCAGGGGGAGCGCACCGGGCGCGCGCCCCCTTTATTTTTTTTTAAACAAAAGAAATAAAAAGAAAAAATTGCGGAGGGGTGCGTGCGCCCCCTTAATTTTTTTTTTTTTTTTAAAGGCGCCCCCTCTTTACGGAATTCCTGGATCCGCCCCTGTAACTGTGGACACGAAACACGGCTCTAGCTTCGTAGATTTGATAAGTATTAATCAAACTGCCCTGATCTTCCATATAGGTGTCCATTCTATCTTGTGTTAAACGAGACTAGATATCAAGACAAAATGGCTGCGATGTGTTTTTTTAATGTTCTTCTCAGTGACACGAGAATAAGACTGCGATTTTGAACGACCTTTCAAATCTATTTTCTTTTTTTAATCCAATTGATAATTTAAGAAAACTAGAAAAATTGCAAGTGAAAAGAAAAATATCACACACACACACACACACACACACACAATCGTAAAAATCTTAACTACATTTTAATAACACTCGATGTTTCATTTTTTATGTGTGTGTTACTTTCTCCCTGTAATTTGTTTGCTTTTTTTAATGCGAGTGTTTGTGAGTGTATTTCCTACTGTGCGTATATGCGTGTGTGTCTGATTGCGTGTTCAATCTATCATGCAGCGATGGTCTTACAGGGCATTGCATATATGGACCCTCTGCCCTGTATATATGTTTAAATTCGTCCCTAACGTCTCTTGCCAACATCATAATCGACCTTGCTATATCATCATATCGACCTTGCTAGGTTGATGGCTCTCATCGGTTATTCTGTTTGTTTTCTAAATCACTTGAACCAGCAACCATCTCAACCGCATACATAAGTTGCAGCTCCTCTGCTCTTCTTCAAACTTTGTAAGTCAGCATTATCAATGTGATTTTAATCAATCCTGTGTATAGTCAATGTGAACAAACCTTGAAATTACCGCTGTTGTTGCTGTTGTGGGTTTTTTGTTTGCGTGAGAAAGAAATATCAATGAAAAATCAATGCAACTAAATTCAATCCAATATCGAGGGTTCTTTATCAACAGTGTATCCTTGGAATCGCTCTTGTTTGTTTGCTTGATCTTTGATTCCTCGGGGTTTTTTTCCCCCCCACATACAATTGGGAGCTAATCTTCAGAGAATGATAGTGGGCGTTGTATACAATGGAGAATTCAGGGACAAAGTTTATGCGACGCGTATAATGACAGATCAAGTTCATCCCTCATTTCCTAAACGGGACTTGCGGGTCATATAAACTACATAATGTAATGCAATCTCAACCACTGTGACAGGAATTCATAAATACGGGTTTTAAAATGGCGTAGGGTTAGTCGCTGTGCTTGTTTGCGTGTTTGTTGGTTTGTTTTACTATTTTTTGAAGCAATGATTTTCAAACGAGGCTTGATTGTTTAAGCAAATGAAACTCCTGTGCAAAAAAAAAAAAAAAGAGTAGAAAATCGTCGTAAAATAGGATCAAACTTGAATAGGATTACTTAAAGATAAAAGCTAGTGTCATAAAAACATCCAGGCATGCAAATTATATGTATAGTACATTGTCTTTCTGCCCTGCTCAAGCGAAAAAAAAAAGGTTCGAAGGAGAGAAAGGGACATTCAACTTGTGCATCCACTTGAGCGTTCATAGCAGAGACAAAAAAAAAAATTATAATTGGCCAAAATCTAGCAAAGGGCACACTCGGAGAAAATTGTCATATTTAGATACACTTGGTTGTCTGGCGGCTCTTGGGACGTGTTAATTTCGGAAGATGTAGGGGAAACCTCTAAAAAGAAATCAACTTCAGCTTATAAAAAAAATATATAACTACGAAAATGAGTTTCAAGAGAAGTAATTTATAGCAAAAACTGTTTTTCTATTATATTTGCCGTACATCGATTATAAACAGAATTCCCATCGAATTGCACGAAAAGATCAAGTCCAACATTTCTCTCTTTTTTTTTTTAGGAAACTCACAGAAAATGGCTCAAAGTTTTCAGCTGGAACATGGTGCTCGCATTGATTCTTCCTGCAATATACGTCAACCACCTAGAAACAGGCTAATCCCACGAGACCAATACCCACGAGTCGTATACTGCCCACGACATTGAAAAAAGGTCCATGAGTCATACAGCCCATGAGCTCGACACTTGGCAAAAAGAGAGGTCCATGAGTCAGACGCTAGGAAAACAAGGTTCACGAGTACATCACGATGTGCCATTAGTGCCGGACTCATGGGCCTTATTTGCTTATAGTGTGGAGCTCATTGGCTGTTTGAGTCGTGGGCTGTGTTACTCGTTCAGTTCAGTTCAGTTTAGTTTATTTCTGCATTCCGTTTTGCAGTGCATAACAAAATTTGACAATATATCATAAATCACATGAATATTGTTCTAATAGCGCATTAATACACATACACGTGGGATGTATGACTGCTGGGCTGTATGACTAGTAGGCTGTATGACTCGTGGGTGTCGAACTCGTGACGTGCACCCCTAGAAACGGATTAATAGTGTCTGGAAATAATCAAGGATTCTTGTTTGTTTGTTCGTTTGTTTATATGTTTTGCCTGGCTGTTTGTTTGTAGAATTTGTTGTGTTTTTTTTTCCTTTTATTTCCCTTCTGTTATACCGGCCTTCAATAGGCGATATCGAGTACAGTAACCTGGTCAAATGAAGCGTGTAAAGATTAAAATCGTCCCTAAAGGGACTATTCTCTTATCTTGTCTCTTTGACTCATTCACGTGTATGGGGCAAATTTTCGGGGGGGGGGGGGGGGGAAGAAAAGGAACATTATACGAATTAAAATTCTTCATTCCTTCCAGACAGAATAAGTAGAGATTAAAGATAGTTCTTCCGTATGGGAAGGATTATGGAATAAAGTCCTCTCGACGTATTAGAGAGAAGAAAGACAGGAAAAGACAGAGAAAGAGAGACAGAGAGAGAGAGAGTGGAGATATTGAGAGAGAGGGAGAGTCAGCAAAAAGAGTGAAGGGTAACGAGCGGCACAAATAATAAAAAAAGACTGAAATGAATGAATTAATCCCCAACCCTTAAATTCTACTTGAAGGGCGCCAGGAAAGATCAAGATCAAAGAAATAGATCCTTTGATTAATACCATAGTAAAACTTCAAGCTATCCACACGTTGACACGTTGAATCAAATAAGCAAGTTACGATAGAAGTTTCATCACAATCGGATAGAAACTACCAAAGTTTCGACATTTTAAACCTGTAGAAGTTATTTCCCTTTCCTTACTAAATATCCATATGTACATATATTAAACATTGAGAAATTATTTACTTTGCTTCTGATTTTTTTTAACTTTATTATATAGGGCATATTTTACGCAATGTTATGTTAGAATATGATACATAATCAATAGAACGTAATATTATGTATGTTCAGTTAGATCTGTTAAATTATATATACATACGTGTATAACCGTTATAGTATGTTATTCTTTATTCACAACAAGTGGGGAGAGATACGAGGACATGAAATCATCATCTTTGATGTAATGTAACAAAACTCGTTCTTTTTTTCTTTCGTGAACACGTTTTTTGTTGTTGTTGTTGTTGTTGTTTTGTTTGTTTGTTTGTGTTGTTGTTGTTGTTGTTGTTGTTGTTTTGTGTTTGTTTGTTTGTTTGTTTGTTTGTTTGTTTGTTTGTTTTTTTTTGGGGGGGGGGGGGGTTATGGCCAGCCAAGCACATAAGGTATAGAGTTTCCCTCTATAGCATTGATAATAAGGAGCCCAGTGGTTTAGGACTGGCTTCATAAGCTGCATACTATACTTTTATCCACTCTCCCTAAAAACAAACAAACAAACAAAACAACAAAACAAAACCAAAAAGAACAAAACAAAAAAACAAAAACCAAAAAAAAAAAAAAAACTTAGGTAAAGTTGTGTATTTGCTAGTTCATGAAAATACGGAACTCGAAAGCCCCTTATTATACGTTAACAACACATTCTCAAGAATGTGAATGCCGGTATTTTGATTCATTTTTAGATGATGAAATCGTAACATCGAGTTATGATCTGCAAAGAACTCTCTCAAAAATCATAATTTGATATGATAATGCTAGTGACGACAATAGTGATAATTTCAGAAATAATTGCCATTACAAGAAGAATTTCATATCAAAAAAGGTCTACAAACAAAATTCACAAGCAAACAAACGTAATGGATTACATGAATTATTATGCAATAGCCATTAAACCCCTGCACAGCTGCGTGCAGTACCAGCCCTCTGAAGCACATTCTCAATCACCCCCTGTTCCATTTCCCTAGTTCAGCGTGTAGGCATTCTCTTATTCTCTTTCTCTTTTTGTTCTTTTGCTTTCTCTCTCCCCATTCTTTCCGTCCTTTTTGTCAAGTCGTGTCATGTCTTTTGTATTTCTCCTGTCTTGTTCCGTTCTGTCGTAAATTATATCTGTGATAAGTATTTGTAAATAAGTAATTCATAAGTTTGTTCATTTTTTGAGTGGTTCACAACATACAAGCTTGCTTGCTTTTTAATGGACCTCTCAGTTCTTTTTTTTTTTCTCAACTGAAGCATAACTTTGTACTTTTTTTGCCAGTATGCATTCTTTTGTTTATTTGTATCATTTATCTTTTACAAAGTCGAATGTTTATAGTTATGATGTAATTCCAAATATATTATGCGTTATGTTTTGTTGGAAAAAGAAGAATGAAAAATAAATGAATTGAATTGAATTGAATTGAACCAATACAGCGGATTGACCCTTAAAGGTCTGCCCCATTGATATAACTAGCGAATAAGGTTTCCTCTCTACTTCCGCACCAAGACGGGAGTTTTTCGTTACCTCACTTTGGATGTGTATTGGAAATTAGCAACAACACAAAAGTCGAGTTGTAATCTGTTGGTTACGTGCAGTTCGTTATTTCTGGGGTTTGCTATTTCGAAGGTTCGTTATTCGGAATTTTCGTAATTCTAAAAATGAAATAAAGTTCGTTGTTCCGAGGGTTAGTTGATCCGAAAATGAAATAAGGTTTCTTATTTCGAAGGTTTGTTAATCTGAAAGCGAAAAAAAAATTCATTTTCCAAAGTTTCGTTAATCTGAAAACGATATAGGTACGTAATTCCGGAAGTCCGTTAGTACGTACCCACTTTTTTCTCAATTTTCGGATTAACGAATATTATTTTGTCATTTTCAGATTAACGAGCCTATCTCATTTTCGGATTCATGAACATCTAGGTGTACGGAATGTATGTTTAGGAATAATAAACCCTCACACTAACGAACCTCATTTCATTCTTGGATTAACGAACCTTCGGAATAACGAATACCTCACTAATCTGCGTATACATATACGAGTACTATGTATTCAACATCCTATCTAACCTACGTGGACCGTCACCTGTCTACTCTCAGAAGAAAGTATCTCAAGCAGACGTGTGCACGCCATGTAGAACGAAAGCATCCGACGTAACGTGACTTGTTTTCGCTGTATACATTTTTTTTTCGTAAACTATGATTTTAGCACGGTACATTTTCATTGCGACGTTAGTCAAAACATTTCAAGGTCATTTTGATACGTGACCCCTGAGACCGAGGAAGTTTCATATTCTTTTAAGAAATCAGAGAGAGGGAGAGAGAGGGGGAAAAGAAAACCAACAGGATATCGTAATCTCGGTTGACAAAACACCCCCTCAGTCTCCCTGCCTAAAGATTTCCCATCTGTTATCAATTTGTTATGTAGGGCCTAAAGGAAGACTACGATTTCACTACTCAAAAATTACAAATGCTCTGTTCATCCAAGGAGACATGCTTCCTTGGTGCATCTACGTCGAAATGGATAAAATGAGCCCCTCTTTGTTTTAAAAAGAGCATATACCCAGCTTCCAGGTATAGAAGATGTCTTTTGTTGAGGCATAGCCCCAATAAACCACCAGTTTACTGATAACGTACAAATATTTAGTTTGCATCAAATTGACATAATGATTGTGACCTATATTTTTTCTCTCGATTCCATTATCTTGACTACGACAAAGCGATGGGCCTAGCGGAGGTTGTATCTTTTTACGACCTTGTACGACTGTGAGACCTGGATATTTCCATGTAAGTGACGTCACAATCACGTGACAAAGATGGCCGCTCCAAGGACCTCAGAAACAAACCTCGCTGACAGATAAGGGTTTCGAACTTTCTTAACATCCAAGCATTTAATTCAAAAATTTCACTTATCTGTTTCAAATGGGTTTATCTTCTCTGAGGCCATGTCAACGGTGACAGCGTTTAAAGTCAGAATTTACCGTTTGCAGCTGAAACAAAAACCCAGCATTAGTGCTTCAAAATAGTTCTAAATTGTGAGTTAGGGATAGAAACAACCGATGTAAAAATTTGAACCAGTATAATCGATGTTAAGTATTGTTAAGTATACAAAATGTGATCAACAGTTATAATAAAAAAATGTTTCCAGACTAAGGCCGTCTACAGTTATGGTTTAATGAGAAAAATAGTGATATCTCCTTATACTTCAGGCTTTATTGCAAAAAAAAAAAGAAATTATGGTAGGATGTTTTGTGATACAACTGACCTATTACATATGCATCAAAAGTGATATCTTGAACTTTTTTTTAAATCACTGCTCCTAAAGGTACACAGGACCTTTAAGAAAATCCGGTTAGTATTCTTCTACGCCTTCCGTTTAACTGCCATAACATGTGATTGTGTCTTCATAATATGCTGGTCTGTTGAACTTATCAAAACGTTCCCAAACGTAACACAGCAGGTGCTTCTCGACAATAAGGCGACTTTTATCAGTATATATTGCACGTGTCACCAATTTTAAACCTTGAGTTCACCTCGTGAGTTTAAAAATTGTCTGTTGCGATACCAAATGCCACAGCACAATAATGTGATCTCACATGATATAATTTGTAATAGAAGGCTTTCAGTGTGAACATTTTTAGCGTAGAATCTCTTGGGAATTGAATATGTCTTTTGATTCAGAAAAAGCGCGTATGTCGACAAAACAGTATTTCAACTATCATAGAGGAAAATAACAACGTAGAAAAAATTTATATCTACTGAAGCAGTAATTCCCAGACGTGCCGGCAATACCAATGGCTTAATTCAATTCTAATGTTAATTTCGTCCCTGCGCAATTTTAACTCTTTCTCTGTCAGTGACTTTGCGCAGAGTGTACAATGTTGTGGGATTTTCTGTGCCAAATGGGTACTCAAAGCATACATACAGGGATTAAACGTTCTCATAGTGAATTTCCCAAGTAAGTTTTCGCGAGTATCACTATAAATTTGCTCTCAAAACGGTATATGATTTGACCATCTGCAGAACATTTTTGTCTTTTCCATTTTATCCCCAAATCACGTAGTTCTGGTGTTTAAAACAAAGACAAAACAAAAAGCTGATGACAACCCCTCCCCCCCCCCCAAAAAAAAAAAAATGCTTGGAAATCCAGATGACGGCTTTTAATATTGTATTGTCTCAGTGGGGTAAACAACAGTAATCATCATGTTCGGGACAGCAATGCTAATACATTACATTTAGGGGTTCTTCTGGGTGTACCGCGCTTGGATGCTCTAGTGTGCAGAGGCCTAAGGACTGCATACTTGATTGTGTAGATACAATGGAGTAGCGAGTTGTAGCAGCTAGTATAATGCCTACCGATTTTACTGAGGCTGAAAACGGTAAAAGAACCAAGGATATTTTGCAATACTACACAGGTTTGAGGCATAATGCAAACACAATTGTCGTTATCCGAAGCTTTTCTTTTCGTGTTTTTTTTTCCTCTTCGTGTGTATACATCTCCAGAGAAGCGTCAGTTTAACTAAAGGCCTTTTTTTTTTAAAGTGCATACTCGGATTCTATTCTTGATCGCTGCCTCTTCCCTGTGTAAACCTCTGTGCTTTATGTCTTTCCATAAATAAGTGTCGTAACGCTCTTTGTTGGTTATGGGGAATTGATTCCTTGGTTATACTTTAAAAAGAGGGGATGATGCAAAGTTTTCTTTTCGATCTCCCGAGCAGAACTTGTTATCGGTCGCATGGATCCTTCCCTATTGTCCACTCGTATTCTTCACTCATTCTATGGCTCATTTGAGACTTGGGGGGGGGGGTGTGATTGTACTCTTGTGGAGACGGTAGAGGGTGGGGAAGCGAGCGGGAGGGGGGCATCCAGTTTTTGCTGGCCTTTGGTATGAAGAGAACGAACACACTAACATTCAACCTCAAATCACATCTCCATCACTCAAAATCATGACATCTTAGACTGGAAAATAAAATCACATAGAAATTTGAGTGCTGCTGACAAATATCCTGCACACGTGCACACACAAAAGAAAATGTGACTCTGCATCCTGCAAGTAGTCTTAAAAACAAGTCCAAATTGACGTGTTTGTGTATATGTCTAGCCCCGAATCCCCCTAGTATTTGTCTGATCTTCAATATTTCATATTATACCTACAACAATATTTTTTGGGGGAAACACATCATTAAAACAAAGACCGGCTAAAATTTGTAGTTTGGGTGGAAAGAAAACTTGCCATTGATATTCGATATTTGCGATCACTGCATGGTAATTATTGTAGGCAAAGTTGTCATTTTCTGCCTTTCCGTCAGCATGTGAAATCAGAACAATGTTTGTCCTGTTGTACCAAGCATGATTGACATTATGTCTGTAATATTATTTTGCCATCAATACGAGTCGTTGCTGCATAACACTGCATAACATTGATTCTGCGTTCATGGATAACATTGATCGTGAGTTGATCGCTATTGATCGCCATCAACGCACCAAACTTGCCGCCAGTGCAACGTAGGCGACATCAGTGCCCTGACTTTTGCTCTCACTGCGTCAAACACTGCATCAACTTTGCAGTCACTGGAAATCGTTAACATTGCATGACAGCTGCCATCATACCAGGGAGGTGAGAGGAAACCCTGATCATACATTCTTTTTTTTTTCTTTTTTGCTCCTAATATAGGTGCCACTGTATGGCATTATGTAAGATTGAACAATTCAGCTTTAATACATCACTCAACAAATTTCAAATTCCTTCTATTCATTTTACTAAGTGAAACGAGTCTATCAATAGCTTCTCGTCCGGTGTTACATGTATTTTGAAAAATATATAAATTAATAATATGCGTATATATATTATATCATGGACATAATACACATGGACATTCATCGTATCGATAATTAATTCATGCAACCGTACATCTCAAAAGCGCCACAAAGACATTTTTAACATGCTTCACTGCTTTGCTCCCATGATCGTCACCGCCAGCAAGCCGGGAGAAGAACAAGACGGAGATTCGAGAAATCTAAAACTATATGCGCAGAAGAAAATAACTCACAAAAATCATGTAAAGTGAAAGTGCAGTTGTGGTGTATGTTAGGAAATCATACCTCAAACAATTTCGCTCGGGAGAAGCATGCAGTTTTTAAAAGAAAGCTAACATTTTGGCAGAATGATTGTCATTTGTGATCTCAATATTTCACTTTCTCCATCTTATTCAAGAGCAAAAAGGGACGGTAATGGTAGAGAACAGGTATATCTTGCCATCAGGCAAGGTCTTATGCGTGTGCGAAAATGTGCGAATCAGTAATTACCCATATTTTGACACAAAACTTGTAATGATCTCAGGTTTGCTGCTCCTCGTCATCTGTAATTATTCAAAGACATTTCCGTCTGAAAAAGGGCACATCAGCGAAACAAGACTGAAATGAGGGAAAAGATTCTTTTGTTAGTGGCGATACATGATCACACAATCGTTATTGTCCAGACACCTGAATGTACTCTTTAAGATGCACATAGTCAGGTGTCGGCGACGATCATTACATCAAAGAAAGACGGCAGTGAACAGTCCATGTATATTAGGTCCATGATTATATACATAGACATTATTTATACATCTTTGCTCCGCGCACACACAGGTCCAAAAGATGACGAGGACTAAGAGTGAGAGGATTTGTCAACAAATCAACCATGAAATAACTGTATATTTCCGTAATTTTACCACATTTGATTATGGTGATATGATCTGGCATTCAGCAGCCAAATCCCATGTAGAAACGTTACAGAAATTACAAAACAGAGCAGGCAGAATAATACTGGAAGTAAAGTCGTCTGAACATAAATCAATAAGTGAAATTCGTGATAATCTAGAGTGAGAAAATTGCAGCACAAGGCACGTTAATTTGATGATGTACAAAATTCTTCATGAAATGGCACCTACTTATTGACGTGAAAAAAATGTATTTACAAAGAAATCGGTTACTCTTTAAGACAATGTGAGAAATTGATTTACCGAAACCCAATTCTCAAAATTGCAAACGTACATTTTTATATAGTGGCAGTAAATTATACAAAGATCTGCCTTTGTCTATTAGACAGTCCAGCAGCCTTACTGATTTCAATAAAGAAATCAAAAATTGTATATGTAGATTTTGAACAGTAAAGTAGTCGAATTATTCAAAATGAATTGATGAATACACACTATGTTTTATGTATGTATATGTACTTACATGTTTATTGAATTTTAGATTTAAGAGATTTGAGAAATTTGAGATTTAAGATGAGCATGGGGGGGGGGGGAAAGGAGAAGGGAGGGATTGTTTTGAGGGATTGTTCTGTGATATAATCTTAGATATTATGTTTGGTATGAATCAAAGACATGTTAGTTATTACATAGATTTATAAATCTTGGACCCCATGGAAGAACAGATCTATCATATTGATAGATCTGAAATGGGCTATCCACCGTTACATGTTATCATCATTGTCACATGTCAACTTGTTTTCATGGTGTTTTGATACTTCAATCTTTATTCATGTTTCAGTTATGTCATGTTCAACACTGTTTATCTTGTCCATGATTTTATTGTTTCGAAAATAAAAACAAACAAACGAAACTAAACATGTGACCATGTAAGTATACCCGCAGAGGAAAATGAAGGAAAAGGCGTGGTTTCATCATAATCATTCTCATACTTTTCTCTAGTTCAGTCGTTTGCTCTTTTCTTTTTTTTTAAGGGGGAGGATGGGGTTGTTGTTTTGTGTTTCTTGTTGTTGTCTTTCGTTTATCTGTTTGGTGGTTTGTTTGTTTTTTTCACTCGGCATGCGATACCAGAAATATAAGTTTATGTAGATGAATTTGCAATCAACTACAAGGCCTTGACACGTGTTTATGCACACGTATGAGGTTCGCCGTTCATGGACTGCTGGTCATATTGATCACAAAAAGAACAAAATTACTATAAGCTTTTTCATTTTATTAAGGTAGAAGTCAACCAAAAATGAACAACAGAAGCAAGCGTTTCTCATAAAAGTATTGAAATAATTGCAAGTGCGCTGCCGGCAAACATCATGAAGAAGGCCTATTTATTATACCTATTGCCCATATACAAAAGTCATTATTACTCTATCGCTGCAGCGGTAATATCTGACTCACTTTTTATTTTTAATCTTTCAAGAAGTCGTATTAGGAAGGAAGGATAAGGACCATAATTTCTCTCTCCCTCTCCGTCTATTTCTCTCTCTTCTTTCATGGAAGTCGGTGTAGGGCTTGTGAGCGATAAAGAGGGAATTGAGCGTGCTTTAATTACCCACTGGAATGCGTCATCGGAACATGATGAGTGTTATCTCAACGTTGAGCTGCCATAGCGTCTCTTTTCAAAGAAGATGGACGGATGATCGCTTTACCAAGAACACAATGCAGAAGGATATCTCTCATGCACTATACTTACTTATTGATAAAGTATACTTGAGTCATTGCTTAAACCTGCGCTTTGAGCGTGAATTCAATTACCATCTATTCATATCATGGATATATTATGATAGCTATGTTCAGGTATGATAGATCAGACACTGCGCAAATCCATTTTACATTCCACAAGATCAGACTTAGTTTTATTTTGTTTTGTTGTTAGGTCGGTGGGAGAGCTGTGATTGCAACGACTCGCCTGGGCTTTGAAAATAGAAGTTCTCAGTTCGAATCCTGGCCAGTGCTGCATCATTTTGTGAGGTTTCATTCTCCATCAAGACGACTGCCCAAACCCAAGGGTATCAGTGCAGAGGCATCGATGATGACGGGGTTTCTTAAAGAGTAGTTAACACCAACGACATTTTTTTAAATGAAAAAAAAAAAATGTCACAATCATTCCCGATCGGGAAGTTGAGCCTTAATGTGTGAATTTGCAGATTCAAGCCATTCCATGAATGCAATATGTAGTTAATACTCACAAAATTCAATTCTAAGATCATTGTTTTGCCTTTCATCAGTCCGAAAAAAAAAAAAACACGCGCAAAGATAGTTTCAAAATAATATGTTACAAAAGCCTTTGTTTAGACAAATGCAAGCAATATTCGTCATATACCAGTTTCTGGTATTTCCTGTGTTTTTTCGCGTGCGTATAATTATTGTGTGTTATGCTCTGTGCAAAATAACAATAGAACGGACAATTATCGCCTCGTGGAAATTTTCTTACCAGGTTTGTTTTAGGTAAAAAAACAGAAGAAGAAGACATTTTCTACCACGTTATCAGTTAAATCTGCATCTTAGTGTAGTACCAAGAATCAGCTTTCATTAAAATATATATATATAAATAATCCGTCTTTTCCAAATGATGAGGATGGATGATTGTGACTGTTGAAAGTTACATTTTTTTTTCTTTCATTCTTCACGAAAGCTTTTTATAACATTACTCATCATAACTTCAATTTTGAAGGCTAAGTGTAAGGCAAGAGTTCATATCAACGAACTCCTGAAATTGCGGCAAAGGTTCATGCTTTCATGCATTTTTAAAGTTCTTTTGACTGTTAAGTTTTGAGATGAAGTATTGTGTTGATTGTGTGCGTGTGTGTGTGTTTAAGGGGGCTACAGACCGTGTTTGATTTTATGAAGCAAAATCCAATCATTTGAGTAGTCGCATCGAGCGTCTAAAAAGCACAGCGTGGACTTTAACTTTGCTACATGGAGCGTGTAGCGATGAACACACAATTTCATGTTCCTCGCGCACATTATCTCATTGTGGTCCACGACGAGCTGCAATCTTCGGTAGAAGGGTCCGCGTGCGCGAGAGTACCAAAAAGGCGCCACTACGCCATGCAAGAAATTACGGCAGATAGGCCACCTCAATAATGTAAAAAGGGCATGGCGCCGTTTGGTGTGTCTTTATCACGAGGTATACAATATGCGCATGTCCATCAAGGCGGGACAAAACCAAGCAAAATATGTTACAACGAAGTGCATAGAATATCTAACGCTGTCGGAGCTAGCACCCAGATCAAATTTGAGTACACTTTTTGGTTTGTGTTTTCGCTCATATTATCCCAAGAATATTATAAATCCAAATTATACTTAATCAGCTGAAGAAGAAATGTGTTACGAAATCGGACAAAACACTAACAAGTCATGACCCTAAAGTCGAACGGTCATAGGTCATCGTACGAGGTACTGGGCTGATAATCTTACTCCTCTCATGTTTTGCTAGTATTTCGTGCTTGATGAATCAAAATCTAATAACGTATCATTTGATATTGTTTGTAACTGTGTTACATTGATATAGCTGATTCTGGGCGCATGCACTGGTCGGGGAGGAAGGCCTCGAGCCTCGATGACTAAGTTTGCCTTTTCCTCCCCTGGCAACCAGCGGTATGCATCACAATCTTTGTATCATGTTATATGATTTTCTGTTTGTATTTAATGTTGAAATGCCAAATAAATAGTAATGATAATAATAATGATGATGATGACAATAATGATAATGATGATAATAATAATAATAATAATAATAATAATAATTATTATTATTATTATTATTATTATTATTATTATTATTATTGTTATTATTATTATCATTATTATCATTATAATTATAATAATAATAATAATAATGATAATAATAATAATAATAATAACATCTCGAAGAGAGACTGACTCTCAATTTGTAAATCATGTCCGTTTTTGCTCACACTCACTAACCTCCCTCCCTCCCCCTTCCCCTCCTATACGCACATGCTCCCTTTCACTCACTTCCCTCGCTGTATCTTTGATTTGTCTGATTTATTGAGAAAATCATTGCGTTAAAATCCACATAATCCGCCATTTTCGGGCAACCACTAAAATGAAACTATCTGAGGAATTTCTTTTGACGGACAGTTTTGTGAAAACATCATCTACTTTTCAAAACACACACACACACAAACAAGCACTCTCACTCGTTACCCCTTCACCCAAATACACACACACACATCACACACACATACACACACGCACACACGCATTATCTGCATCTATGAATTTATGTAATATATCCTCATTTAAACATCTTCCAGTACTATGATTATGTGGCTTAGCAGTATAATTCCCGCGGTAAAGCACTAAATTTTAGCCATTTTGTTTGATATAACATTGATACGCTATCTTTTTCATAACACAAGCAGCGAGGCGTTGACATTTCTTGTTATTGCATCGAAAGAGCTAATGCTGCTCAAATATGCAAAAAATAATTCGCTTCGACATGAAAAATTGAAAGAGGAGACTTTTGTCTGACCGCGTATGCAGCTCGCTCGTGAAGGATTTTGCCACAAGGATAATACTTTGTGTTATCGACACGTTCTGTCATAAAGGTAATAATGGGCTGTAAAGCGAAAAAGCTCTCCGTGAACCCTCTTTACGATACACCTAGCGCGGCGGATCAATTCATCACCGTTTAGCCAACGTACCGTGGCGACGAGGGAATCGTCATACAATATTGAAGCGGTCTTCTTTTTTTTCCTCCCCTGCCTTTCATCACACGGCTTACAATAATAAACACAGCGTCTGTGTGTGTGTGTGTGTGTGTGTGTGTGTGTGTGTGTGTGTGTGTGTGTGTGTGTGTGTGTGGTGACTGTGTATGCAGGGAACAGAGTGAAAGAAGACGAAAGAGAGAGAGAGAGAGAAAGAGAGGGGACAAGAGAACGGGCAAGAACGTGATGTGTTTTAATCCTTTAACGTGCGATAGACTTTCTCAGTAATCAAACACTTTATGTCCTCTATTTCGATTAGTACTGCATTTCCTACGACCCCCTCCCCCCTTTTTTTTTTACTCCAGAAAGTGTACTCCTGTGTACTCCCTCTTTCATTATTCTTTAATAACACCTATGAATGTGTATCCTTCCGAGCTCATGTCATCAAATTTTGATACTTCTTGTTTTTCCTCACAAGGACGTAAAAATACATCAATGAATATCATTGGTGAAAACGATAATAAGACACACCTAATATATCAAAACAGTCTGGGAGAGAGTGCATTGCAACGCCAGTTGTACTGTATATCAGCAGCTGTCATTGAGATCGTCATTGAGAATTCGTTATGTTTCCTATGCTATCAAAAACAAGATGATAATTCATACCTGCGATCAATTACTGGTGAAACATTGAGTTTGATAGAGAAGGGAAAATAAAATGAAATAGTTGACATAATTATATACATATATATATATATATATATATATATATATATATATATATTCCTACATATATATGTATATTCTGCCAACTTCATATCTTTCTCATCTATGTTCGCATTATGCAATATTATACAAACTCTTCACTATTGTACCTATTCTTCCTTTTCAATGTCCTCACCATGATAATCATCTAGAAACAGGTGTTCTTTAAAGTTGATATCTATTGAAGATGATGTTGATAAGACGACGGGGATTTTTTTTTTGAATTTTTAATGATGACATCATTATGATTATGGAATTTATTTCAACCACCCAGTTGAGCCATATATGTGTAAGATGTATTATGCATATTATGATCATTATTTTTATTTCCTGCAACAACCAAAGTAAAAGATGTCTGTTTGTCAGATGTTCTTTGTAGTGTGCTGTGCATAATAATATGTTGTTCTTTTGACATTATTGTTATTTGTGTATATCTCTTGTATGTAACGTTGGTGAAAGACACATTTCCGCATTCGTATCTGTGGACAAATATATTACTTTGTATTACTTTATATGGAAATAAAATGATTTGAATTGAATTTTATTCACAATAAATCTTCAATTCAATCATCATATCTTATCTTATCTGATAAGATTTTCAGACATGGCAAGAATCTCTGGCTTCAAGTTAGAATTATGATATTCCAAGGAATCCGAGGGCAATAATAATTTCAATGTATTGCTATGCAGATGACTAATATTTGTGTTCCTCGGTCTTTCTTTCCTCAAATTCTCAATTTTTCTAAAGGAAAGGTACCATATTAAATTGACTTTTTTTTTCATTAGTCTATTTATTTACTTATTTTGTCAGATACCCACTATCTCTGTTTAAGTCATCTTAAGTTTCAGCTGGCGCCGTTTTCGCTGTTCTTGGACACGTTTGAATATATCTAGGTTCCTCAATCATATCTTACTTTTGACTTACTTTTGAGAAGCGCTAAGCTACATTCATTCCGGGACATAAACAAAAGCAAGTGTTGCTTTCAATTTAAGTCAGTGCCCTGTATAAGCCTGAAGCATTGCCGCTGTATAAACACTGTTCCGCTCTCCCTTCGCTATACCAGCATGCTAGCTGATATCACATTCCGTTTGCTTGCATTGTCTAATGGGTTTTGGTAATGAGAGTGAAAAAGAGTGAAAAAATAAATTGCAACGTAAAACAGTAAAAGCTAAGGTGAAGAAAGTCGTGTAAAAAACAGACAAACAAAAGCAAAACTGTCTAAATACTTACACAGAAACGGTTATACAGACATAGAAAGTGTAATGAGGCACGCACACAGGTAGATAAATAGGACAACAGATATATTAACATACATGTACTAGATAAGTGAATTACCTCCCTTTCCCGCTCGCTCTATCTTACACTCTCCCGATATTGCATCTGTGCGTTGCGGGAAGCAGGTTGGGACCGCTATATCGACCCCACCCTCGGGTTCTGTCGATATACCAACACCGCTGCCCGATGTGGAAATGAATCAATTTTACCACACCGAAAAAACAACAACAACAACACCAAAAAGACATGTATCTTCTGCGACAGAATAGTATTATCTTGTCCCGTGCAGTTAATCACCAAAGTACGTGTGACAGTGTAGATGGAGCAACATTGATTATTACAATGATCTAGACCCGATGGTTTGTCCGCGTGTACGACATTCTACACCCGTCCAATTGGTCATTGTTGTCGTCCTACTTGGGTTTCCAAATGACGTATAAAAGTAGTTCATGTGCACTTTAAATGGGACATCGATGATCAATTTCTGGCCGTGTCTGGAATTTGATACCACAAAGCTTCAAAAAACATGAAAAGAAATTGCTCTGTTATTATAAAATTATACAGGAACAGATGCGGAGAACCTGACTGATATTTTTTGTCTCCCTCAAATTACTATGCTTCTCAGCTCTTCCTCCGTTTTCATGCATAATTTGAGCGAAAATATCATCCAACCCACAGCAATTCAGATTCTACAAGAGGTTCTAGCCATGCACTATAATGTAAATGCATTTATCATTCAGAAATTTATCTGAGGCGAAAAACGATGCAAAAAAAAAAAAAACCCAGAAAGAACACGGACAACAGTAATGGAACAAATGAAGCCACAGATGAATGAGATATCCATGTCACATTAGCAGATAAAAGGAGATGTTTAGGGGGTTTCGCAGATACGCATTTTGAAGAGCGCTTTAGCAGAAGGGAAGAAATCGAAAAAAATAATTTATAGATGGCCTTACTACAGGAAGGACATGATATTGTTCGTATGCTCGTCTTTAGTTCGGATAAATTTACCTGACATAAATCAAAAGAAAACAACAACGTCATAATTATAATGGAGGCAACAAAACTATTAAAAAAGAAAGAAAGAGAGAGATAGGAATAGAAAGTGAGAAAGAGATAGAGAGAGAGAAGGAGAAATGGAGAAAAAACAACAACAACACTGCTTTGTAACAACAAAACGAGATATGTATGTTAAACATGAAAGTGTTCGTGCTAAGAACTTTACCACCAGTATACAGAGGGAAAACCATAGACCGGTTTAACTTGCACTGGTTAAATTGCTTTGGTATATGTATACCTTTTTTTAAAGGCATTATTTACTATTTGCAGATGAAACAAAAATACAGCTTTAGTGCTTCAAATTAGTTCTAAAATGTGAGTTAGGGATAGAAACAACCAGTGTAAAAAAGTTAATCAGTATAATCAATGTAAAATATTGTTAAATATACAAAATGTGAACAACAGCTTAACAAAATTGTCTCTAGACTTAACCGTCTACAGTAATGGTTTGATTAGAAAAACAAAGATATCTCCTTATGTTTTAGGCTTTATTACAAAATATTTATATGGCAGGATGTTTTGAGATACAACTGACCTACACAGTGTCATATGCATCAATAATGTGATAACTCGAACATTTTTCAAATCACTGCCCCCAATGGTAAACAATACCTTTAACTTTTGTATAAATGTATTGTAGTAATGTAGCTGCCCTTTCAATTTCCATTTCCAGTCTTTAATTAAACAAGATGTGATGTCATGTATGATACTATGTTACAAGGAATATAATATCAATTTGACATTTGTAATGGATAATGTGTGTGTGTGTATGTATGTGTGCGTGTCTTTGTGTGTATTGTTTGGAATTGAAAATAACCAAACAAGGAGTGAATGAATATAACAAGGAGAATGAAAGAAAGAGAAACAAACAGAGAAGTATTGTTGTGTCCATACATCCGGCGAGTTACGTGGAGGTGACTATTTCTTTGCGTTATTTCTTAGGAGAGCAATTTATCCTTTCTCCCTTGGGAAAGAAAGCTATGATAATAATATGAATTTGAAAAAAAAAATGCTTTTATTTTACTGTTTCTTGCGCTAATAAAAGCATAACATCACTGATGAAGCTATATCTCTGGAAAGTATCTATAGGAGAAACAAGTCCTTTGAAAAAAGAAAAAACACATCCTGCCATTTGTTCCGTAAGAATTCTCACAAAGGACTGGCAGCGAAAGAGAGAGAGAAAAAGGTGAAATGATAGAAAAAAAGGGGAAAAAAGAAAGAAAGAAAGTAAGAAAGGGGAGGGGAGAGACTAGGGAAGAAAAGTGGAAGAGAAAGAGACTCTTTAGAGGAACAACGTGAATGAAAATTGGTGGCGTCGCGAAAGCAGAGAAAACGGAAGGTGAGTTTAAAAGCTGGAAAAAGCTGGATTTATTGTTAGGGAATCGAGGGAGAACACCCCCCCCCCCCCCCCTCCTCCGTCGAGAACAAATAAAGAAATAGATGATAATAGTGAAAATCTTTGTTTGCTGGTGCTACACCGTTTTATGCTTTTATCTCCACTCATGTGCAAGATCTTTCAATGGCTGGGAATTCCACTGTGAATGATGAGGATTAAAACGCAGAGGAAATGAGTGATTTTTCAAGCGTGTGCAAAATTTGTTTCTCGTCGTTTCCTTTAAGCTGCCGCATTCGCGTAACATCAAAATTCTGCATCCATTCACTGTATGTCATTTGCACCTAGACAGACTGACAGTTGCCAGTGGTCGCGGAATTTGCGCAACTGCGCGCATAGAATTATGGTATGAGCTATTATTATGATCATTATGCTATACTTGTAGACGTATGCTGACATAATCTGAGTCGATGATATGTGTGTGTGTGTGTGTGTGTGCTTGTGTGTGTATGATATGTTTTGCAAAGATGTACACACTAGATAGTTTTTGGGTGTTTTTTTTTTTCAAAAGAGGCATAATGACGCAAAAATAGGCGATGGAACGACTGTCGTACCATTATTTCATTTCAATTAGGCCTAATATTTGTGGGACTCCCTATAGACCAGTGGGATTCTCACGTATGTGAATTTGTGGGAATATAAATGTCAAGATTTGCATCGCGAACGAGATCTCGACGATTTGTTGCCCGTGTGAGCACAAGAATCTCACTAATTATCACAATCAGCATTTGCGACGCAAATTGTAATAAATCTTGCGCTGATATCTTCTGAATTATCGCGATAATTCGCCCCACGGTGACCGTGTGAACGATGGACCAAATAATCTTGAGATTTTGTATTCCATCATTCAAAGCGCACATCCAAACAGCGTGCACACAACATCGTGCCCACCACAACAATGTGACTCCAGTGAAGCGCACTGTGCGCGCCAATTCTCGATACATCGCCAGTGCCTGGGTGCTTTAGTTGCATTATGGGATAGATCAAGGGACAAAGTTGCACCCGGTTTTGGCTGCATTATATGGTTACGTTCCGTCTTTATCCAGGGGTACTTTTTGTTGAAAGTGTCTTCGCTTTCCATCATGTGACCAGCACATTAAAGCCTTGTAGTTGT